>NC_056737.1:1582181045-1582433545 GCF_019279795.1 Protopterus annectens | reverse complement strand
TGTGTACTGGCAACCCTGGCAGTTATCATGACTTCCATATCTGGCACACACACAGCTGTACCAGATGTTTGCTAGGGGGTACATCCCACAGGGCCATTTACTGGGTAATACTGGCTATGCACTGGAACCATGGCTGATGACACCTATCAGAAGTGCACACACAGCCATGTAAGAATGCTACAATGAGGCACACACTCAAACCAGAAACATCATAGAGTGTGTGTGGGATGCTGAAGTAACAATACCTAGATACATTTGGTGGAGCCCTGCAGAATAATACACACACATGTACATAAATCTTCATAGTATGTGCTATACTACACAATCTGATCCTGCAGAAATAGTTGCAGCAGGATCAGCAAGGGGAAGGATACACGTCCCCCCACCAATTCCTAGGTCATCACAACCATAGTCAGAGAAATTGGAGGGGGAGCCACCAGCTGCTGTGGCTGTAGGCAGATGTAGATGTGCTTTGTATGTCCTTGCTTTGGCTAGCAGATAACACATAGCAGATTCACTGGCCACCTAGGTGCCTAAAACCTTTCTCCTGCTCACATGCATATAGTAAAATTGAGGCTAGGCAACTCTCACAACCTTTACCTCCCCATGTATTGGCTGTGTGCTGCTTGCTTCAGACAGAGGCAGCCCTGAACTAAAACTATGTCAACTGCTGTATTTGCAAGGTAAGTATTGAACTTAGAGTGTATTCTTTAAAAATATTATGGCATATCTTTGTATTTCTAAACTTGGTGCAGCAATCAAATAAATAGTGGTGGATTTGTACAGAAAGTACCTTAACATGTATCAGCAGAGATGTATAGTACTTATATGTATCCATTAGTAAGTTGTAGTCCTCAGGCATCACAGATTCACACACTCATACCTCTCAAAAGTACTGATGATCACTGCTTGCGCTCAGTGTAGCACCATACCTTTGTGCTGGTAAATCACTAAAGAAAGAAGTTAGAAAGTAATGATACACATTGCAGTTTCTGACTTCACAACCCTTCTCAAGATCAAGCAGCAGGCATTATGCAGAGCAAGGAGAGTGACAAGAGCTTCATATCCGTGTTTGTGCCATAGCAGTAACTCACCTTTGTTCTCCCCTAAAAGAATAGGCTATACTTGTTTGTGCCATAACAGTAACTGAGCTTTGTTCCCCCCACTAAAAGAGCAGTGTACTCTTGTTTGTGCCATAACAGTAACTTCTTTATGCTCCCCCCAAAAGAACAGTATATGCTTGTTGTGCCATCCAACCTGGCATTCAGTTGCTGGCAACTGCATATCATATTACTCCCAGTTAATATCCTCACACATTTTAAGGCCAATGATATGGAATGGCTTATACAGTGCATGTCCCACACTATAAGTCAGATAACTGAATTACCAAGAAACACAGAAATGTAAGCCAGAGCTGTATATTTGCAAGCATAATCATAACATGTTGTACAATCACTAAGTGCACTACATCCAGATATAATAAAGATAATTAAATGTGCAAATAACAGCTGATGGTTTGATAGCAGTGTACACTCTGTTGCAGTTGGTTGTGTAAAGAATGACTTCAGTTATTTGCTGCAAAGCAGTTTGTGTGGCAAAGAGGAATAAGGCATCCATCCTGTTTTCTGAAGCTGCATTGGTGTGAGAGTTCAAATTCCAAACTATGTAGAAATATCTAATGTGTAGTATAATTTTCTACTGTGTATGCCATACATTGCTTTTCCTCATTTGACTTATGTCTCCCTGTTTTTTTTTCTTGTCTTACTTTTTTGTTTTTAATTCCATGTTTTGCACTATGCACCGCCTAGCAGAAATAGTGGAACCAGAAAACAAATACAGGTGAATTGAATGTTAATGAATTTCAGATTTGGCTGTGCTTATCTGATTTGTGCAAAGTGCAGAATTGCAGAAACAAGGAAAACTGGACCACCTAGGAAAGAGAAAGCCAAAAATAGAAACCGGATATATTAAATTAATGCTCTTGGCCATCGCAAAAACCTGGCGTGGAGTACAGATTATACTAGGTTCTACTACAGAGTGTGCAGCCTTTATTTTACTGCTCTGACATTGCAGCAATGAATTGTAACACAAACGACTGTTTCCTCATCCTTCTTGTGGCAACAAGTGTAAGTGTAGGACTGCCATACACACAATCCTGAGTTCAAATACAGCATATTCAATACACTATTACTTTTATTGACTTAGTAATCTATGCTTTATCACATTTATGATCCAATGTATGACTGTGGGTATACTGTGTACTATAGTCCTGTAAATGTATTCCTGCTATCTGGACTGGTATGGCCTTCAATTTTGCCAACAACACATACACAACTGCCTGTACATGCAATAACCCTGAAATTACATTGCTTGCCACTGTTGTGCTCTGTCTACCATCGAGCAAACACAGCGGTGATAACCAGCAGGTATATGTTAGATACTCAATACTCATTGTCAGACATTAGCAATGCAGCTCGTGTTTGCGCACTGCTTACCCACATGCAAACATGTGTATCACATATGCGTATATACTTTGCTAACTGTCACGTAAACCAGCTATTCGTCACTCTATGGACATTTTTATATATGCTGTATTGCTGCTGTTTACTGTCCATTTCCTGTGTATGACATGAAATTACATGTGTAAACATTACAATTTGAGGGCCCTGTCTAACAATATGGGTGTATATATTTACAATACATACATCTGTTGCCACCTCCCCAAACACTGCAACCCTGGTGTCTCAGTACTTTTTCCACACATATATCAACCACAGACAAAATGTAATATCAAATGTTGTGTGATATGCAATGCACATCAATCTGGTAACTTGCAGACATATGTGCCTAAAAACAGTCATCTGTAAGGCTAGGGAAGGAATCAGCATGTACCATATCCACAGGGACATAGGTGACCTTCAACATACCTGATCCTATCCATTTTGTTATTGTCAAGGGTAAATCTTGCTTATTGAACATTGTGGACTTCTTGGATACTGACCCCACAGATCTGGATGAGGGATAACAGGACATCCCACCTATGCTGACTTATCCAAGGCCTTTGACACTATCCCCCATTCATGTGTCATAGTGATGATCTCCCGTGTGAGAAATAAGCCATACAGTAGTACAGGGATAGGCAACTGACTCACTGACATAACATACACTTTCAAAGTTGGGGACTACACCTCCACCAGTAGCCAATTACCATTAGAATACCACAGGGATCTGTGCTGGGCCCTGAACTGTTTGCAAACTACTTCCCTGAAGCACAGGCAATGATAGATGGTCTGTGGTTTACCAAGTTTGCAGATGACTGATAACTAATATAAAGTCCCCCAACAATGGTAACACATTACAGAAGGAGCTGCCACACACAAACGATTAGTGCCAAACCCACAGACTGAACCATAAAGCATACAATGGCTCATTGTCCCCTTTGGCAATGAAGTGCCCTTGCAAATTATGATATACACAGGACCCCTCCAAGTTCAAAGATTCAAGATTCAAAGATTCAAAGAAATGTTATTGTCATTTATGACCACAGATTTGCAGCCTAAACGAAATTACAAATGTCAGCTCATGAGAGAAATGCATTGCAAATAACGTAGATACTGTGGTATCAAAGAATAACATAAGAAAGAAAATAACAAGATGTATGACATGCAAGAGGTAGTTCACATTACATGAACACACTCAATACCCATTATCCAATGATAAATAATAACTAAATACTCACCACCAAACCCCTTCACCATCAAGATAGAGAATAAATAGAGATTAGTGAATGGCAGCTGTTTAGTTACCATATTGCACTTGTTAACCTTAGATGTATCTCAGTATAGCCATCATATTGTGTAATAGTTCACATCAGTTCTGATGAAGTCTCTTGAAAGAGAAGAAAGCACTTAACCATTACCAATAAAGTTTGGCATATATTTGCAACTCCTTTGTCTCACCTGATTTGGTGCTGTGAGCTGTTGTGGTTTGAAGGTTCTGAAGTTTCAATTTGTGGTGATATTGTGTAATAGTAATACTGGTAGTAATTGCTTAGAGCAGCAGGATTAAATTAAAAAAGAGGCTTCAATGAATCAGGTATTACGGTTGGTATCCAAGTTAATAAGTCCCACACCTAAAGGATACAAACTGTTCCTGAATATGGTAGTCCTACAGCAGAAGCTGCAATACCTCCTTCCAGACGCAAGTTGTAAAAGCCAGTTGTGGGCCGGATGGGTCGAATCATCAAGTATTTTATATGTTCTCTTTCTTGCTCTTGTAAAGAAAAGCTCCTGAATGTAAGAGAGATTTGTGCCCAATATTTTCTCAGCCACCCTCACCACCCCCTGTAGTTTCTTCTTCTCAGCAAGTGTGCAATTGCTGAACCATGCTATAAAGTTACTAGTGAGGATGCTATCAATAGCTCCCTTGTAAAAATGAGGTAATAGCAGACAGTGGGAGCCTGGCCTTTTTGAGCTTTCTCAGGAGGTGAAGCCTCTGTTGAGCCTTCTTGACTATATAGTTGGTGTTAGCAGCCCAGGATAGGTCATCAGAAATGTGAAGGCCCAGAAACTTGGTTGTTTTTACTTTCTCTACTACCTCCCCTTTGATAGTGAGTGCTTGGTGACCTTTTGCCTTTCTCCTGAAGTCCATCATCATTTCTTTGGTGTTATTAAATTCAGGTCACACCAGGCAATCAAAGTGTTGACCTCATCCCTGTAGTTATGTTCATTCCCACCACTAATGAGACCAATGACTGTGGTATCATCAGCAAATTTTATAATATGGTTTAACTTATATTTTGCAGTGCAGTCATGTGTTAGGATGGTGAAGAGCAAGAGGTTGAGCACACAACCTTGGAGAACACCAGTAGTCAGGACTATGTGTTGAGAGATGTTGTTTCTAGTGCATGTCCACTGGGTTCTACCAATCAGAAAGTCAAGAGTCTAGTTACATAGGTGCTTGTTTATCCTGAGTTTCATGATATATAGCATCCGCAGTCAATCTATTTGCCTGGTATGTAAACTGGAGTGGACGGAAGGAATTAGGCAAACTCACAGATAGATGTTTCTTCACAATCCTCTGAAACCACTTCACATTTGAGGTTAAGGCAACCAGTATGATGTCATTGAGGCAGATAGGGTTGGGTTTCTTTGGAAGTGGGACAATACTTGTTTCCTTGAAACATGAGAGAACTTTCTCCAAAGCAAGGGATGAGTTGAAGATGTCTATCAGCACCCTTTCAACACCTTGCCAGGTATGTTGTCTGGTCCAGCAGCCTTCCTAAGATTCACCTTCTTAAGCTGAAGTCTAACCTCCTCGGAGTTTAAGATGAGCGCTGTCTCCACATTGTCAGTGTTTGTTTTAGAAGGTATGGTGGTGTTCTCCTCATATCTGCCAAAGAATGAGTTCAATTAATTTAGGAATTCCAAGCTGTCATCACATTAGGGTGATTTGGACTTATAGGCTGCGAGCTGCTGTATCCCCTGCCATAGGCTTCTCGTGTCCCTCATGTCTTGGAAGCAGATCTGGATTTTCCTTTATTACTCCCTCTTTGCCTGTTTGATGCCCTTTTTCAGATTTGACCTGGCCACCTTTAACCTTTCTTTGTCATTTGCCTTGAAGGCTGTGCTTCTTTCCCTTAGTAGCTCGTATACATTCCTGGTGAGCCAGGGCTTCTGATTAGCTGTTACAGTGATGGATACATTTCATGGTAGTTACATCCTCTATGCATCTATTTATGTAGGCAAGAACTGATTCAGTATAGATGTCTATGTCTAACTGGAGGTTGTACATAGCCACTTCTTTGAAGAACTCTCAGCAGGTGGTATTGAAAGAGTCCTGAAGGCAATCCATGGAACCCTCCTGCCAGACTCTGATCTGCTTAGTTGTTTTTTTCTCTGATCAAAGCCATCTTATAGGTAGGCAGAAGCAGGATGGCAGTGTGATCAGAGATGCCTGTGTTGGGATGCTTCAAAGCTTTAAAAGCTTTTTTAATATTAGAGCAAGCTTTGTCTAAGGTATTCTCCCCTCTGGTGGGTGAATCCACATACTGACAACAATGGGGTAGCACCTCCTTAAACTTAGCTCTGTTAAAATCACCTGCTATCACATGTGCAAATTCTGTGTTTCTGCTTTGTAGCTTACAGATAATATTATGGAGTTTATTTTGAGCTTCAGTGGTGTTAGCACTTGGGTGGGGGGGGGGGGGGGGTATACACTGCTGTGACATATATATCACTGATTTCCCTTGGTACAAATATGTCTGCATTTTAGTGTCAATATTTCCACATCTTCAGAACAGTATGATTAAATCAGCTTACAGTCTATGCACCATCTGTTAGTAACATAGATGCATATACCATCTTTAGCTTTACCACTTTGTGCTTTACATCTATCTGCTCTAAACAGAGTTAGCTCATTTAGGTTCACAGCATTGTCACTAATATTACTATGCAGCCAAGTTTCAGAGAAAATGAACAAACAAGTGTCCCTCACCTTATTTTTTGTGAGCTCCATTCTCAGATAGTCCATCTTATTATCCAGTGAGCAGACATTTGCAAGTAATACTAAAGGTAATGCAGGCCTGTGGGGGGTTCTGTTTAGTTTAGCAGCAGCTCTGCCTCTACAGCCTCTCTTTCTAGTTCTTTCATCTTTTTCTTTTGTAGCTGCTCTGGGGCATTCCAGAAACATACATGTGAAGTTTCAGAGCTCTAATGGCATTCCTGTTTAAAATGCAGAGATCTAGAATTTCTGCAAGTGATGTAGGCCCCGAGTACTCTGTAGACAATAGAAATTCAAGCCAGCAGCTTGTTCTAGTAATCCGTTTAATTTCCAGTAATTTCCTTCTGGTATAAGTAATTGTGTCCACATCAGAATGTCTGGAAAGTTATTTTTATTTTATTTTTTTTTTGTGCAAAGCATTTCTCCCTGAAGAGATAACAAAGTTTCTGACTCTGTTGGTGCCACCATTTTTTTTCAAACTCAAGCTGTGTTCAAATACAGTGTTGTGAGACTTGAGAACAACTGTTGATAGCAATCTACACTTTAATCACTATGTGTTCATAGTGGTGAAACACACATTCTGCATTCTGCACATTATACATTTTGACATCACATCTAAGGACAGGGTGGTCATACCTCTGCTGTACTCTGCAGTTATCAGACCACTAATTAAGTACAATGTTCCCTTCTGTCTGTACCTCACAAGACACCTGCAGCAAATGGAGAAAATGCAAGGTTCTGCCTGGAAGACTCCAGGGCTTCCAAAAATGACATACTTGGAAAGACTGAAAGATCTGTCTGTGTACTCAGTATCATACAGGCTACTTAGAGGTGACCTACGCCTGCCCTACAGAGCAGTCTCAGTCCCAGCCTTACTGGAAATGCTGCACATCTGCAAATCAAGTGTGACAAGAATAACCTGGTCCAGGGTTCTCAATCTAGCCTGCAACATAAATAGAACATGCTGGAGAGACAGATATATCCCCCAATGGCTCACACTTCTCTGTAATAGGCTCCCATTGCATGTGAATCAGTGCAACTCAATGACCCTGTTCAAGCGCAACCTTGACTACTGATGGATAGGGTCAGTTGATACAAAATCTCTCTACTAACAAAAAACATCTCACTATGCTCAATAAGGGTACTTGTGTTTTTACACAGCTCAGCTTGTAAACACATAGGTCCATTAGGCTTGTTGCCTACTTTGTACATATGAAGCTATGAGCCTATGCAGGTCTCTAACATTTTGTCTCCCACATGGCCTGCTGATGTCGTCTACTATAAGTTCATCTACAGTCTTGTAAAGTCAGACTTGTGCCGTGGCATGTGCGTGATATACTGTGTTCTGTAGTCTGTGTACTTAGATAGATAAAGGTTATGTTCTCACAGCAGTCAGTTGGGCATGTGTGTGTGTGTGTGTGTGTGTGTGTGTGTGTGTGTGTGTGTGTGTGTGTGTGTGTGTGTGTGTGTGTGTGTGTGTGTGTGTGTGTGTGTATGTGTCTGTATCTAGCTAAAAGAGCAGAAGTGTGTATCCTATAGTTACTGCTCCAATCCCATGGACTGACACTATTTTGATGCTTGCACATGCCTACACATCCATTTCATGTAGTCCTCACAGCTTCTTGTCTCCAACTTGCACTGCTGATGTCATCCACTATAACTTGACCTGCAGCCTTGTAAAAGTCTGACTTGTGTCGTGGCACTTGGGTAAAGTATGAGTTTTGTAGTCTGTGTACTTATATAGGTAGGGTTCTGTTATCAGTGCAGTCAACTGTGTGTGTGTGTGTGTGTGTGTGTGTGTGTGTGTGTGTGTGTGTGTGTGTGTGTGTGTGTGTGTGTGTGTCTAGCCAGAAGAGGATAAGTGTGTGTCCTGCAGTTACTGCTCCATTCTCGTGAATTGACAGTATTTTGAGACTTGCACATGCCTACGGATCCATTTCATGCAAGCCTCCAAATTCTTCTCTCCAACATGCACTACTGATGTTATCCACTTGCACCCATAGGTTCATAGGTAGGTACTAGGCTATTGGCCCTAGGGCCTATATAAGCCTATCCAAATGTACCCTGGCTTTTGCCACCCAAGAAAATTATTTTCCTGTGCCACTGTCGAGCAGAGCCACAGAAGTGATCGCCGGGGTGAATTTCCTATCTCCCATCCAATCATCAAGATTTTTCTTGAAGAGTGCTAATGAGGAGCTTTGTTTGATATAGATAGGTAGTTTGTTCCAGAGTATGGGAAGTCTCTGGGTCAGGAATCTATCCCTCCAGCATGTTCTGTTTATTGTGGTGATGAAGTTTAGGTCCCTAGAGCGTGTAACTTGTAGGGATTGGGATTTCTTTAAGTGGAACATGTCTAAAAGCTCTGGGTTTGACATAGCTTTGTGTGTTAGGCAAAGATCTCCTCTGAGTAGGCGATATGCAACAGAGTAAAGCTGCAGTTTTTTGAGACGGTCTGCATAGGGCATCTCTTTGAGGCCGGTAATCCTCTTTGTGAGGTATTTCTGTGGCCTTTCCAGTTGTTGTAGATGTCTTGTGAGGTACATACCAAAAGGGGCATTGTACTCTATAATGGGTCTAATGAGTGACAAGTAGAGGGGAACAATGACCTCTTTTTTCCTGGATGAGAAACCTTTTCTGATGAGGTGTGCCACATAGAAGGATTTCCTGACTACTGTGGCGATGTGATTATCAAAGGAGAGACTTTTCTGTCCTTGACCTAGCACTCTTGTGTGGGGTCATTTACTGCACTGTTATAACTTGATATTACTTGTGAACCTCTGCTATCTCTGTAAAAAACAAAAACAAAAAAAAAAATCTTGCTTTTTTCCCACTTTTCTGAGAGTTAAAAAAGTTCAGTTACAGGCTTGCTGTTCCTGAACTGTTTGAAAGTTTCTGTGAGGCCATTTTTGCTTGGGCTGAAGGAGGGTCTCTGTGTTTATCAGTGGCAGTGACTAACATTGAGCAGCTTCCTGCCCCGGAGAGGTGGTTACTGACTTGAAACTGTAGTTTTATTGGCCACTAGGGGTCATTTCCATAACTCCTTCATCTTCCTCTCTTAAAACCTAGTTGCCTCGTGGTTTGAGCGTCTTTTCAGGCTTGTTGGCTGTTGGTGAAGCACCCTCCAAGAGGAAAAACGCTGAGAGAAGAAGGAGCCACTTTTGAGATTTTAAGTATTTTTCTCTGTTTATTTGCTAAGTTTTTCTGCATAGCTGCCTAGCTTGAGCATTTTCTGGCTTGTTAAACTTGATTTCTGTATTAGTAGCTGTATTTAGAGCACAACCAAAAGCTGTTTGCTGAATTTCCTGTTTGCACTTAATTTTAAATCATTTTTTCTTAAAACTTGCATATTTTCTGTCCTTGACCTAGCACTCTTGTGTGGGGTCATTTGCTGCACTGTTATAACTTGATATTACTTGTGAACCTCTGCTATTTCTGTAAAAAACAAAAACAAAAAAAAATCTTGCTTTTTCCCACTTTTCTGAGAGTTAAAAAAGTTCAGTTACAGGCTTGCTGTTCCTGAACTGTTTGAAAGTTTCTGTGAGGCCATTTTTGCTTGGGCTGAAGGAGGGTCTCTGTGTTTATCAGTGGCAGTGACTAACATTGAGCAGCTTCCCTGCCCCCCGGAGAGGTGGTTACTGACTTGAAACTGTAGTTTTATTGGCCACTAGGGGTAATTTCCATAACTCCTTCATTTGTCCTCGGAGGAGTGGTTTAGGGCAGTGACTTGTGGTTTGTTGGCCAATTTGTGTCATTTCCTGTCTTTTCCAGCCCCCTGCTATAAAGCACGCTTTAGCGCGATTTAGCCCGATTTAGCCCGATTTAGCCCGATTTAGCGCGGAGTTGCTACTGTTGCACACTAGGGCAGCGCCGGTTAAGCAGGTTTAAACTATTCGGGCTACCTAAAGTCCACTCTTCAAATTTTCCTTAAAACTACCTTCCTCGAACTATACTACTGATCTAATCAGCGTATCCTATAATTAAAAGATCATCTCTACTTGACTCCAAGTAGACTATTCTCTATCTGTTAAACGTAGCACTTGCTCCTACAGTACTTATTACCTTGATACGGCACTCTTGTCATAGATAGTACCCCAAAAAGGCAACCCCCCATTTCTCGGTCACCCACGTACCCCCAGAATCTTTTTAAAAGTTTTTTTGTCTATTCCTTCTAGCATGTCGAGGGATCAGTTGCTAGTGTCCTCTCCTGCTCAGCTGGTGAACCTGGGAATATTGAGGCAATGTTACAATTGCCTCATGTACACAGACAACCCTCTCCTCCTCCCACAAAACACAAATACATGTGAGAGATGCAACTATACGGCCAAACTGGAGGCTGAGCTCTCTCAACATAGGACTGGCAAGACCAGTCAGGAGGAGAAGGTTACCACACACACTATAGACCCAGTCTCACATATTACCATTACAACCTCAAATCATACACATAAACACACAAAGACATACTCGGAGGCTCTGATCAAAAATCTACCAAAACAGCAGAGGCCACCAAAGCAGACACCCAAACAACCACCACCTCAGAACACAACACCTGCAACACATAGACCTCACAGTCAGAGTGTCAAACAGTCACAGCCCTTAAGGCCAAACACAATGCCAGACACACTAGTCATTGGTGACTCCATAGTCAGACACACTGACGTCCCGCTCACCAGACTGAGTAAGGAGAAGGTCACAGTAAGCTGCCTGTCGGGCGCTAGAATCCGCCACATAACGCAAGCACTCAGGTCTCTCAACAGCAGGTACAAATATGATTCAGTCATTGTCCACGCTGGTGTAAACGACCTGAGACGCACCTCCTTGGACTACATGAAAAGAGACATTGAGGAGCTCTCTGATTATGTAGCCCAGACAGGTATGACCCTGACCTTGAGCAGTATCCTACCTTCACCAAGAATGATGCCACAATACAGAGATAAGATGATCAGCTTTAACAATTGGCTTAAACACTGGTGTCATTCAAAGGGGATCCAGTGTCTGTCTGCCTGGGATGACATGCTGGACAAGCCACGCTGCTTCGCAAGGGACGGCTTGCACCTGTCACCCCTGGGATTCCGGATATTGGCAAAGGCTCTTGCCACCCCATAGTGCCTTTTAGGCAAGGCTCAAATTCTAAACCTACCACCCTAGAACACAAAAAGGAAAAAAACTAAGGGTAATGCTGCTCAATGCCAGAAGTCTAAATCTCAAAATGCACGCACTCGAGGCCCTTCTCAGTATGGAGAACATCGATGTCTGTGCTGTGACAGAAACCTGGTTCAAGGCTCCTGAGAGCACCCCAGCGCTATCAGGTTTTACCTCATATCATGCGTTCCGGCCCCAAAATCTGGACAATACCAAGAAAGGAGGGGGGGGTATCCATATTCATCAAGGACACCCACACCTCAAGACTGGTGGCAACGCACGATGCATCGGAGACCATCCAGGTGCAATTAACCATAGGCAAGACTGCTCTGCAAATTGTAGCATGTTACAGGCCACCCTCACAAACTCAGGAACCTCACATGGCCTTCCTGAAAACACTAGAGGATAAATGTATCACCAAACACCATCATACTAGGTGACTTCAATTACCCTAATATAGACTGGGAACACTACTCAAGCCCAAACACCCTAGCCCAAAAGTTCCTGGAATTCATAAACTCAAGTGCCATGGAACAACTAGTCACCATCCCACAAGAGGAGATAACATACTTGATCTCATCATCACGAACATGGGAGCACAATGTTCAACACCGAGGTGTACCCTCACTGGTGAGATCAGACCACAAACTAATCTCGCTGGAGGTCCTCATCCCACCCCACCTGAAATAAAAGACCACAGTAAAGAACTTCTCAAAAGCCGACTTCACACTTCTAAAGACTAGTGTGGTCTCCTTTAAGGCCCCGAGCGGAAAACAGTACTCAAGCCGCTGAATCACTTACAAATGCCTTCTACCAGCACCTGCAGGACTGCATGGATAAGGCAATCCCAAGCAAAACAAAGACTCTTTGTACCAAAGGCAAGCGTCCAGTCTGGTGGACCCCAGCCATAAACAAACTCTACAACAAAAGGAGGAAGCTACTACAAGATAGAGCAAAATCCTTAAAAGGTAAGACACCCTTGATCACTATAAGTAAAAACTAAGAGCTCTCATAAAATCATCCAAAGCAAATTTCGAGAGAAAAATAGCTAAAGACTCAAAAGACAATCATAAGGCCTTCTTTAGCTATGTTAGAAACCTGGGAGGAAACTCCCAGATATGCTCAGAGCTAGTTCAAAATGATGTGAAGATTACTGATCCTACAGACATTGCCAACATACTGGCTGACAGGTTCAGTGCAAACTTCTCCCCTCCCCCAAAAGGAGAGATATCTATACCAAACGATTGCAGCCCCAAACATCTCCAGCGCCCAAGTGAGAACTGCTCTCTCCAAAGCAAAAAACACAGCATCCATGGGACCTGCTGGTGTCCCCGGCTGTGTGCTCCATGAACTCAGTGAGGAATTAAACCCACAGCTAGGACAGCTGTTTAATCAAAGTCTTACCTCTGGATACGTACCCAGGAGTGGCGCACTGCAACTGTGGTACCACTTCACAAAGGCGGTGCCTCCACCGACCCTGGAAATTACCGGCCCATTAGCTTGACAAGCCTTATCTGCAAAGCCATGGAGAGGATCATAATGGACCTCATAAATAAAGACATAGGGAATTTGCAGACTTTGGATCCAACCCAGTTTGGCTTTGTCAAAGGCAGATCATGCCTTTTAAACTTGGTTGACTTTTTCGAAACAGTCACCAAAGCCATTGATGAGGGAAAGGCAGTCCATACAGCCTACCTCGATCTGGCTAAGGCCTTCGATACAATACCCCATTCGGGTATCATTGAAAAACTCATCAGCTTAAATGTCAACCCATACATCACAAGATGGGTTGCAAACTGGCTGAGTGACAGAACCCACAGGGTCAGAGCTGCTGGCGCCATGTCAGACTCAAAGCCTGTCACAAGTGGTGTCCCACAGGGCACAGTCCTGGGCCCACTCTTGTTTGGCATCTACTTTTCCGAAGTACAAGCAAACACAGGAGGGTTATGGCTGACAAAGTTTGCAGATGACTGCAAACTGGGCGCCATAATAGAAAACACATCTGACACAGATATCCTTCAGAAGGGTCTCACAGAAACGGATAACTGGTGCCAGAGCCACGGCCTAAAGTTAAATGCCAAAAAATGCATAGTCATACCCTTCGGGAAAAACAAGGTTACCCCTAGCTACCAAATAGGTGGCAATCCACTGAGCACAGAAGAAGTTATCAGGGACCTGGGGACCCAGGTTGATAGTAGTCTGTCATTCGACACCCATGTAGCTAAAGTAGTTAGGAAGACCTTCTACATTGCCCACCTTATCATGAAGGGATTCTCATCTAGATCAAGGGAGGTCATAGTCTCCCTTTACTCATCACTCATCAGACCAATGATTGAGTACAATGCCCCATTCGGAATGTATCTGACCCGACACTTGCAGCAGCTGGAGAGGCCACAAAAGTTCCTCACCAAAAGGATAAAGGGTCTCAAAAATCTGTCCTATGCTGCCCGACTGAAAGAACTCCAGCTCTATTCAGTCGCCACCGCTTGCTCAGAGGTGACCTTTGCCTAACATACAAGGCCATGTCAAACCCAGATTTGATGAATATGCTTCACCTCAAAAATCTAGATCCATCAGAGCCACAAGGGCGGGAGACTTAAACCTTGACACGGCTATTAATAGGACGTGCTGGAGGGATAGATTCATCACCCAAAGACTCCCTATGCTGTGGAACAAAATCCCGGTACATGTGAGGCAGAGCACCTCGCTGGCCTTGTTCAAGAGAAATCTTGACCAATGGATGGGAGATCGCAGATATACCCCAGGGATTACCTCAGTGTCACTGCTCAACAGAGGCACAGAAAAATAATGGGTATAGTTCCCCATACTAAAGGGGTGGCGTAAGCCACAAAACGATGGGCTAGGCTTGTAAATGCCCTCGGGCAGATAGCCTAGTATGAACCTATGAACCTATGAACCTATGACTACTGTCCACCTGTGTCCCAAAGTCTCTTATCACACTTTCGGTGTTAAGTAGACTACCACCTATGTGGTAGTTCATGGGTACTGAGTTTTTACCAAAAGGGATGACAATGCACTTTTTTGGCATTGAGCTTGAGGCCATGGCTTTGACACCAGGCATCTGTCTCAATGAAGCCCTTTTGTAGGATGTCCACATCTTTTGGATTTTTGATTATAGCTCCTAGTTTGCAGTCACCTGCAAACTTCGTTAGCCAAAGACCTTCTGTGTTGGCCTGTACTTCAGAGAAGTAGATACCTAACAGGATAGGACACAGGACTGAACCTTGTGGTACTCCACTTGTCACTGGTCTGAAGTTGGATTTGGAGTCTGCTACTTTCACAGTGTGGGTTCTGCCAGTGAGCCAGTTGGCAACCCATCTTGTGACATAGGGATTTATACCAAGTTTAGTGAGTTTATCTATAATTCCAGAGTGGGGGATGGTGTTGAAAGCCTTGGCGAGATCTAGATAGGCTGTGTGAACCACCTTACCCTCATCTACAGCTTTGGTGACTGCTTCAAAGGAGTCTATCAGGTTTAGGAGACATGATCTGCCTTTTACAAACCCGAACTGGGTGGGGTCCTGAGTTTGGAGATTACCAATGTCATTGTTTATAAGTTCCATGATGATACGCTCCATAGCTTTGCAGACCAAGCTTGTTAGGCTAATGGGGTGGTAGTTTCCGGGGTCTGTGGTGGCTCCCCCTTTGTGGAGTGGGATAACTGTTGCTGTGCGCCATTCAGTGGGCACATAGCCTGAGTTGAGGCTATGATTGAACATGGTACTTAGGTGGGGTGCCAGTTCATTCTGTAGTTCATGTAGAACACAGCCTGGGATGTCGTCAGGTCCCATGGATGCTGTGTTCTTATCTTTGGATAGTGTGTTTTTTACCTGTGCAGCCGTGATTACAGTAACTTTGCATTCTTCTGGTATAGAGATGGGCCCTTTAAGGGATGACAGAGGGGTAAAGTTAGCACTGAACCTATCTACCAGGATGTTGGCAATATCAGTTGGTTCTGTATATTTAGAGCCATTGTGCTGTAACTCAGAGCAGATTTGAGTGTTGCCATTGAGATTCTTGACATAGCTATAGAATGCTTTGTGGTTGTCTTTAGAGTCAGTGGCGATTTTGTTTTCATAACTAGCTTTGGAGGATTTTATGAGGGATCTCAGCTTCTTACTGAGGCTGACCAGTGAGTTTCTCCAATTATGGGATTTTACTCTTTTTTGCAACAGTTTCTTTCTTCTGTTGTAGAGTTTGTTTATGGCAGGGGACCACCAGATTGGCTTCCTTTGTTTGGAGGATAGCATCTCAGTTCTGTTAGGGATTGCACGATCCATGCACTCGTGTAAGTGCTTATAAAGTGCATTTGTGTAGGATTCAGCAGTCATACCTCTATTGTCTATAAAATCCCAAAAGGAGAGTCCAACTGTAGAACGCCCAACGCACTGTCCAAAACACAAAGTGTTGAAATAGTACACCAGCAGCAGCCAAGCAGTAAACCACAAGAATTTGTATAAATCCAAACCACGTTTAATATTGAAGCGCTTTTCGTTTGCAACGATGTGCAAACTTCATCAGAATGAATAAAAAGTAACAACCATACAGGTTTTATACACTCTACTTAATTGTTCATAACAACATAATTGAAGACAATTAAAAATAATTAGTATAATTGACTTTCAATGAATGCATTGCTGTTAAAGGTACAAAACCTTAAATGCAAAAACCTAAAGGTCATGAAAAACACGAAAACTCAACAATTATTAAAAATATACAACATATGTCTGACTAAATATTAAAATATATATAAAAAACTATTATTTAAATCAAACTGTTATTCATAAATAATACAAATAATTGCATAAGGTAGCATTTAACTAAACAGTTAATACCCATGTTTTGTGTACTAAAGAATTAAAAACTAAAAGACTGATGCTGCTTACTATCTTTTAAGACTAAGAATACTTAAAAGGCAGGCTATAGAGCATGCTTCATTGAGACCAGGTGAATGATAAGATTCTAGCCTGATTTGCCACTGAAGTTCTAATGCTAGTAGTTTTAACGCAGTTGGACCACCTCTAATATCATAGTGTGCCTGGTCAATTGCTATAAATTTGAAATGGTGCGTAGGGAAATCCAAAATATGCTTAGCCAGTGCATTAGTGGTTTTAGCTTTCCTGATAGCATATTGATGTTGATATGCTCCTAAGCTGCTCAGTTTTCCCTACGTAGTGGGCTTGGCATAACTGACACTGCGCCAAGTACACCACCATCTTAGAGTTGCACGTGAATCTATGCTTAAGTTTGAATGATTCATTACTAACCTCAAATCTATTAGATTCTACAATAAATCTTCAGTAATTACAGTTGTGGCATTTGAACATCCCTGGACTCCTAGTTTGTAATGGTTTCATCTCGAACCATGATTTAAGGTTCCTACCTTTTTTGTACACTACCAGGGGAAAACCTCCCAGTTTTGAGGATACTAATGAGTCTGTTTTGAATAGATGCCAGTTTTTCTTAACAATGGACCACAAAATAGAACTGTCTACTGCAAACGTAGTGATAAACCTAGGAAGATTTTCCACTGCTTCACAATGAATATCATCGTTCTGTTGGTCAAATATCTTGGTAGAAGATGTTACTTCATTTCTCCCCTTCAGCTGTAGTAAAGGTACATATGTGTTAAGGTTTCTTTTCATTTCAATTTCACTTATAAGTTCTTCAACAAGTTGGATGGGGTAACCTCTACTTAGGAACATCTTTTTTAATGTACCACATTCTACGTGGAAATCTTCATCTTTACTGATGATCCTTGCTGCTCTGACTAACTGACCTTTCACTACGGCCCGTTTCTGCTTGAAAGGATGACAACTAGTGAAATGAAGAAATGTGTTGGAATGTGTCGGTTTTCTATAAATTCTAGATGAAAAACAAGAAGCGTTCACATCCTTAGTTAAAAGGATGTCAAGGTATGCTATTTGAATACTACTGAATGTCGAGGTGAACTTCAAAAATTCCGTAGTACTATTCAAAAAACTGATGAAAGAGGCTGCCTCTTCTTCATTTCCGTTAAATAATATGAAAATGTCGTCAAGGTAACGCGTATAGTACACAAGGTGGCCAGAAAACACAGACTCTTGAAAAATAAATTGTTGTTCCCAATGAGCCATGACAAAGTTGGCCACACTTGCACCATAGGGTGAGCCCATTCCAACTCCGACTGTTTGCAAATAGTAATTTTCGCCGAACATGAAGAAGTTTTTAGGTAGTGTTAAATCAAGTAGTTCAACAACTAAAGAAATGTCATGGCTATTTGCTCCTCTAGCTGTTAGCCTTTCTCCAACCCACTCAATTGCTATATCCTGAGGTATGCAGGTATATAGATCCTTAACATCGATAGTAAGGAAGTTGAAGTGTTCTTCATACTTAAGCTCATTGATCTTAGAGAGAAATGTCCACGAATCTTTACAGATGTGGGTCTCTAAAGGAATATATTTTTGCAAAATGCCATCTACTACTTTTGCACAAGCGTAAGTAGGTGATCCACGACTATCGATCAATGGACGCATAGGTGGGTTGTTGACGTTTTTGTGTATCTTAGGTATCCCAAAGAAATATGGAACCTTGGGATAAGAGGTGGTCATGTAGTTGAACATATCTTGGTTGATCCTACCATCTATATACATCTCTTCGATATGGTCTTGAATGATTTTGTACGCCTTATTGATCTCATTCTTAGAACTCAGAGCGTACGATGGACTGTCAAGTAATAATGTCATCCGATCAAAATAATCGTTGTTTTCAAAAATGACTACCCCACCACCTTTGTCTGGTTTGCAAATACGTAAATTCTTCATACGAAGGTTCCGGACATTTTCCATTTCTTCCATGTAATTATTAGGAATAATATTTTTGTTTGCCTTAATTTGGTTCCTAATGTCCAATTCACATATTAATTCAAACATAGACAGGAGTGGATGGAGTGGGGGATTAAATGTACTAGGGATATGAAATTGGGTGTTACAGTCGGAATAAGCCCCTCCTCCCATCATGAGCCTAAAATTCAATTTCCTAGTGAAAGTTTTAATGTCAGTGATCGCCTTAACAAAATCTGTCTGATGATGGGGGACGTAAGTTAATCCCTTAGCCAAAAGATCCGCCATATCAAGGGAAACTTCAATGTCGGAGAAATTATACACCTTAAAATCGCCTGATGAATTAGTACTAATAGTAGGCTCATTATACAAATTCTCCAAAGTAACGTCAGTTTCATGCAATGTCAATGAAAGTGTAGAATCAATAGTGCTGACAGGGGAAACCTGATCCTGGTCGCTAAACTGAACATCAAAACTTAACGATGGTTCCTCCTCTGATATGTTTGATTCTGCCACTGACGTTGGACCTTGGGTCTTGCCCCTAAAAAACTCTCCTGGGAATTATGGTTGAAATTGTTGTTCTTATTCTGAAGTCTTTCGCTCCTACGAAGTTCAAAAGGGGGCCCACTCTCACCACTACCTTGTTCGTCATTCTGAATGGCATCAGTGTTAGTATTAAGGCAAGGGGCAGTAGCAGCACTATTACTTTCATTGAGTGTATGACGGTGGGGCCTATTGGGATTAGGTGCGGAATTCCACTTCCATACCTGGCCTATAGGGGGTTTAGGATACGCAACCCCTTCCCTATAAGCTTTAAGGTCTCTATCTAATTTCTTAAATTTAGTCAATTTTGATTTCAAAATGAAATAATCAATATTTTTAAACAGTTTCATGTAATCAAGTTTATAATGCTCAAACATTGAGTCACTCCTAATAATATTGTCTAATGAAATAGCTTCTGCATTTAATTCTTCAATTTGCAAAGAATAATGTTTTATCATCAGGTTTAACAATTCAAAACCATGTCTATCAAACATGCATAATAAATCTTGGTGGAACAATGAGTTTATCAGCAAACCAGTTGGATATTGGTAGTGTCTTAAACCCTTAGGAACAATTTTCTTTGCTAAACATTCATTAAAATAAGCAACTTCAAGTTTCAATTTTTTAACTTTCAATAAAATATTGTCCAATGATTTTATATTGATGGAAATATCAGGTTCGCAGTGACTATCTTTATCAATTTTATCAGTGAGTACATTGGAAAAACTAGGGTTGACATTAATCCAATCTAGAATGTTAGCTGTATTCAAGGTGCTGGAACTCACCAAATATTGATCTCTTTGCAAACCGCTAGTAACTGAAGCCGTATTTAAAACCTGGTGGGAATTGTTTCTTCCAGAGTGAATGTTTTCAGCTTGATCACATCCTGGTGATTTCCGATTATGGACAGAAGTATACCCATATTGTGATTCAAGTGTAAAAGTTTTGTCCCTAAGTTGAACATTGTGATTGTCAAATTGAGAATCAAGTTGCAAAACTGGCGTTCTGGATGATAACAGCTCCTCGACGGCTGGAATTCTCCTCTGCCTAGCCTGGTTGGCCTCAACCAAGCCTGCTGTCATATCGGTGTTACCTTCCGTGATAGGGGATGTATTACGTAAGTTGAAAGAAAGCTGTTCAGCTCCGTTGGCATCGCGGACCTTTTCTGCCGCAGAACCTGGCCCAAAACCTTTATTAGTGAAACCGCTGACATTACGCATAGTGTCAGCGTGTGGCACATTCATGGTGCCACATAGTTTATTACAAACATTTATGGCGGCGCTGCTACCGCAATTAGCGGCGTTGTCACTATCAGGTGTGTTACCAGTACTAGTTGCGGTAGACGGAACGCTGTGAGCCTTTTCAAGTAATTCTAGCCTAAAAAGGATGGAATCCAGTTTGTTCATAAGTAAATCCACTGTTTCAATAGTGGTAGTCCGTTCTTTAGTTGTAGTGACTGCAGCTGGCTGGTTAACAGGTATCGTTTGGATGTTCGAACCTGGCTGGTTAGATTTCAGTAACTCAGGTGTAGCGTTGGGGAAATCACTAGCTGGCTCACCAACAGACCCAGACGCCATACTAAGAAAGTAGAACAAAAAACAACTATAAAATCCCAAAAGGAGAATCCAACATAGACTGTCCAAAACACAGTGTTGAAATAGTACACCAGCAGCAGCCAAGCAGTAAACCACAAGAATTTGTATAAATCCAAACCACGTTTAATTGAAGCGGCGCTTGCAACGATGTGCAAACTTAATCAGAATGAATAAAAAGTAACAACCATACAGGTTTTATACACTCTACTTAATTGTTCATAACAACATAATTGAAGACAATTAAAAATAATTAGTATAATTGACTTTCAATGAATGCATTGCTGTTAAAGGTACAAAACCTTAAATGCAAAAACCTAAAGGTCATGAAAAACACGAAAACTCAACAATTATTAAAAATATACAACATATGTCTGACTAAATATTAAAATATATATAAAAAACTATTATTTAAATCAAACTGTTATTCATAAATAATACAAATAATTGCATAAGGTAGCATATAACTAAACAGTTAATACCCATGTTTTGTGTACTAAAGAATTAAAAACTAAAAGACTGATGCTGCTTACTATCTTTTAAGACTAAGAATACTTAAAAGGCAGGCTATAGAGCATGCTTCAAATATTATTTTTAATTGTCTTCAATTATGTTGTTATGAACAATTAAGTAGAGTGTATAAAACCTGTATGGTTGTTACTTTTTATTCATTCTGATGAAGTTTGCACATCGTTGCAAACGAAAAGCGCTTCAATATTAAACGTGGTTTGGATTTATACAAATTCTTGTGGTTTACTGCTTGGCTGCTGCTGGTGTACTATTTCAACACTTTGTGTTTTGGACAGTGCGTTGGGCATTCTACAGTTGGACTCTCCTTTTGGGATTTTATACCTCTATTGTCTGTCAGCAAGGGTGTTGTGAAGTTTGCCACTTCTGTCTTAAGAAGCGTGAAGCTGGCTTTGGAGGAATTTTTTACTGTGGTTTCCCTAATGGGGGGTGGGGGAGGGATGTGCATGTCTAGGGTGATTAGCTTGTGGTCGGATATGACTAACGAGGAATTGACCTCTGGTGTGGAGCACCGGTTGCCCATGTTGGTAATAACCAGGTGTAGGATATTGCTGCCCCTGGTGGGGGTGTGGATAAGTTGATCCATGGCATTGGAATTTATGAATTCCAGAAAACGTTGAGCACAAGAGTTGGTACATGAGTAGTTTTACAGTTAATGGTAGGGTAGTTGAAATTGCCCATTATTAGGGTGTTAGGTTGTACTCTAATATTTTCCAGTGTATTAAGAAATGAGGAGTGGGAATCCTGGGGCATGGTGGGGGATCTGTAGCAAGCTACAATTTGGACTGCGGTCTTGCCCAGAGTTAGTTGCACTTGGATAATTTTGGATGCATTATGCTGAGCAACTAGCCTGGAGGTGTGGATATCCTTAATGAATATGGACATGCCTCCGCTTTTAGTGTTTCGGTCCAAGTTAGGTGGCCGAAAGGTGTGGTATGAATTATAGCCTGGTAATGCAGGGGTACTCTCTGGAGCCTTGAACCAGGTCTCTGTCACTGCACAGATGTCGATGTTCTCCATTTTAAGGAGTGATTCGAGAGAGTGCATTTTGAGGTTTAGACTTCTAGCATTGAGTAGCAATACCCTTAGATTCTTCTTGCCTGTACCTATTAGGGTGGTGAATTTATCATTTGAACCTTGCCTAAAAAAGGCACTATAAGGGTGGCTAGAGCCTTAGCCAGTATCCGGAATCCCAGGGATGACAGGTGCAGGCCATCTCTGGCAAAGCATCGTGGCTTGTCGATCATGTCATCCTAGGCAGACAGATACTGGATTCCCTTAGAATGACACCAGAAGCTTAGCCAATTGTTGAAGTCAATCATTTTGTCCTTGTACTGTGGTATCATTCTGGGTGATGGCAGGATGCTACTCAGGGCTAGGGTCATACCTACCTGGGCTACAAGATCGGACAGCTCCTCCATGTCCCTTTTCATGTAGTCCAAGGAGGTACATCTCAGGTCATTCACACCAACATGGACAATGACAGAGTCATATTTGTACTTGTTGTGCAGTGACCTTAGTGCATGCGTTATGTGGTGGATCCTGGCACCCGACAGGCAGCTGACAGTAACTTTCTCTTTGTTTAGCCTGGTGAGTGGAACATCAGTGTGCCTGACTATAGAGTCACCTATAACTAGAGTGTTGGGTACGTTGTTATGCCTTATGGGCTGTGATTGAGTGGCACACTGAGTTTGTGGGCTATGTGTCATTTGGGTTGTGTTGGGGGGTGGAGGTTGCTTGTGTTTCTGCTTTGGAGGTCCCTGTTGCTTGGGCAGGCTTTTACTGAGAGCCTCCACGAATGTAGGTGTGTGTTTTGTGTTTCTATGTGTGTGTTTTGGTGGTGTAGGTTTTGAGGGACTATGTGCTGAGTGTGGTGTGGTGCAAGTGTTTACCTTTTCCTCTTGACTGTCTAGTCCAGTCTTGGGTGAAGAGAGCTTTGCTTCCAGTTTGGCTATATAAGTGCATCTCTCACAGGTTGTAGTGTTGGGTGGTAGGAGAAGAGGATTCTGTGTGTACATGAGGCAATTACTGCATTGCCCCGAGATGCCCAGATTCATCAGGTAGATAGGAGAAAACACAGGGAGCTGACCCTTAGACATGCCTGAATAGGAATTTGTTAAGTACTAGAAACTGTTTTCCTCTAAACAGTGAGGAAAGTTGAGTGCTGTAGTAATTTGTAGCTTATTTAGTGCTTACAATAAGTTCTGAACAAGTGCTGAAACAAAAAACCGGCTACTTCTAAGAAACAAAATTAAGCTAGAAGGCTTCCTTCCAACACAGAAAGGCTTGGGGGCCTAGAAGCCTACAAATAGTCCAGGACACAGCAAATCTATATCCTGGCTTGACTACCCACATGAAAGGCAGGAAACAAGCTTTGAAATTTTTTTTTTTTGCTTGCACCGTGGTGCTTGCATAATGTACTGTGTTCTATAGTCTGTGCAGGATTCTATTTTCACTGCAGTTGACTGTGTGTGTCTAGTCAACAGAGTAGACATGGTATCCTACAGTTACTTCTCCAACGGCATAGATTGCCAGCATTTTGATACTTGCACAAGCCTACACCTCCATTTCATGCAGCCCGCCCAAACTATTGTTTCCCACATGGCCTGCTGATGTCATCTTCTATAAGTTCACATGCACTCCTGTATACATCAGACTTGTGCCATGGCACTTGCGTTAAGTACTGTGTTCTGTAGTCTGTGCATGTAGAGAGGTAGGGATTCTGTTCTCACTGCAGTCAAGTGTGTGTGTGTGTGTGTGTGTGTGTGTGTGTGTGTGTGTGTGTGTGTGTGTGTGTGTGCCTGTGTGTGTGCCTGTGAGCTGTTGCTTGACATTGCAGAGAACATTGTACACCAGCATGTGAGACACTGCTGTCATCAGCTATAAGGTGTTGTCTGACACATTCCAAGTTGAAGTTGAGCTATGGGTCTTGTATAAAGTACTGTGTTCTGTAGTCTATGTACCTAGATAGGTATGGGTTCTATTCTCACTACAGTCAACTGTGTGTGTGTGTGTGTGTGAATTGTTGCTTGACATTTCCAACAGTATTTTACTCCAGCATGTGGGACACTTATTTTGATGTCAACAGACTCTGCTTATGCCATCAGTTATATGATAGTTTTGGATATGTATTAATCCCACCAGGGCATGGATAGACAGTGGTCTAGAAGCCCCAGGACATGGTCAGACAGTGGTCCAGAGGCCAGGCAGGCATGACCACATCCTATACCAGACAGATTATAGTGACATGGCTTTTAATCTATCCACATACATCATGGCATGGTTTGTAGCCTCTGTTTTATGTTGATGATGTCTCTCCAGAGACACTTTCTAGATCTAAACTGACACACCAAGTGTCAGTAAGGCAGCCTGTAGTGCTGTTGTGATTTCCTCTTCCCAAACAGTTATCACTCACAGCTGCAATCCACTAATAATCTATACCATATAAAAAGGCTACCCTGTAGCTAGGAAAACTGATGTTGAGAATAGTTCTATATGTTTGGAGCTATACCGGATAAGGGAATCTCTGAGACCACATTACAGTGCAGAACACAGCAAAGTAACAAAGCAGCCAAGTGACTTCTTTTCCAGGGAAAGAATTAGCTGAACAACCGCTTCGCTGTTTTGCCTGTTCGCTGTTTAGGGTTCAATGAAAATGCATTAGACAAAATGCGTTTTTGTCGTTATAATAGGAACCCCCCCAAACCTTATCTTCTCTTTTTTTTCCACGGTACTGTGGGATAGGCCTGGCCCATGGGATCCTCCTGAACCAATTCCACTGGCTATGGCACTGAGGCCCAGCACATCTGGAATGCAACCTGGCAGTACCCCCTCTGCTGCCCCTGCACTACCTTGCTCCTCAGGTAGCCCTTCCCTGCAGGCTAGACTGGTGGTTCCCTCTGGAAGTAGTGGCAGAGGTGGTGATTTTATCACCAGTGATGAACTGTTAGGGTGTGAGTAGGATTGTGTGCCAGACTGTTGGTGCATGCATACATTGGCTGGAAATGATGCTTTCCATCCCTGTACTGTATAACATGAGAAGGAGACACAGACATCAGGCACTGCAGCCATCAGCACAGTGAGGTGACAGTGATGACAGTCCAGTGGGTGAGGACTCAGTTCTCACTGTCACTCAGTTTGATGTCCATGGGTTCTCAATGTTCCCACCTTCATCCCAACCATTGTGTTCCCCAACATCTTGTGTCCTTCCCCATCCCTGTGTCTTGTCTTGTATGTCCTGTCTGTGATTGCTTCCTCACTTATCCAACCTATCTGACCCAGGCATACGTACGTCCATTCCCCAATTTTCTTCTCTCTCTCAAAATAAAAAATGGACAACTATCCTAACAAAAAAAATGTTATTCCATACATAGCTCTTCATTTTGAACACATGTCTTCTTGACACGCTTGATTTGGTCCAATTGGCTATATAACATGATTGTGTTGATATATTCCTTGTTGTTTGGGCCAGATGGTACTGGGTTGTAATACAGGTATATGTAGTATTTTTACAGGTTTTTATGATACATTGAAATACATTTATATACAGGTGTCATTTACCATCACACAATAATGCTTAATAAAAAAGAAACGGGGAAGAAATGCATGTGCTACTTAACTGACATCACCTATTAATGATTTGATCCATTCCTTTTTTGGGGCCACATGGTACTGGGTTTGAATCCAGGTATAGGTATATGCTATTCAGACAGTTCATGCTAATGTACAACCTATTTATTCTATCAACTTCCTAGATGTGGAAGTGCAATACTACATATCTGTACATATTTTATGGGCTGTTGTCTACCCAGTATGTATATATTTGGCACAATATCTTGCTCAAAGAGGATGACAGGTATGTTTCTGTTTCAGTTTAACACATGTCTATGTGACATTTTATGTCCCTTTTTCTGTTTACGTATTCTTGCATTATGTTGGCCATTGTGGAGAAATGTTGAGCAGAATCAGTGCTATCTGTGTAGCCATGGTGGTCACTGTGGCATTTTGCACACATCCATGGACCATTGGTGCTTTAACTTACACAGAATTGCTATCTGCATTAGCTTTCAAGATTTTGTGACCAGCAACACTACCGAGAGCTGCAAAACCTTGCTTACACATGCTGTGCTCCATTAATATGCGTTGCACTATGCCGTGCGATGAGTACTAATCGGTCGTGGATGCACTCCGTGTAGGCTCTGTGTGAAACCTACATGAAGTTTATTGAATCCTGGGGAATATATAATGTATGGAGCACAGTGATTATATTCCAACAAAGGGGGAAAAAACAAACCAGTTAAGGGCTTCAGTAACCCAAGACCTGGTCTTAAAGATCATGTGCAGCTATTTTTTTTTTTTTTACTTACTCTAAGTCTTTCTCTTTCTTCTGGGATGTCAGGGTGGTTTACTGCTCTGCAAATCCAATTAACTGGTTATTCTTTTGTTTCATTTTACTGTTATTTCCTACTCCTAATCTTTGGCTCTCCACTGACTTATAAGAGCAGTACCCCCTGTATTCACATCATTGTGCTTGTCAGGTTGACGAATCAAAGTTGAATCTTTCCTGCACTTCCTACACTAGTAGGTTGGGTCTCTTTCCTCTGTTTTTTATAAGTAAGTAATGTCAGTGCTGCAAATGGGCTGAGTGCAGTATGTTGGTTTATTAGTCTAACAGGTTTTATATCAGCATGCATTTTATGGATATAATCAATTATAAGCTATAAAACTCTAATATCTATCATTAGTGTCTGACTGCAATTAGTGATTTACTAAAAAAGTGAACATTTTATGAGGGATAGACTAGGCAGTAATATGTGGCAAAATCAGGGGCATTCCACAAAAATCATGGACAGATAAAAGGTAATATTCAGTGACATCAGGCAAAATCAAGGACATCTAAGAGTTATGGACTTTGGGCTGCACATGTGAACAGAGCTTGCGGGACACTGAAACAGAAGTAGCCTTTACATTTGTTGTTGCACATGAAAGGAAAGCAGAATGCATAGGCAGTTTTAAGACTGGATTGACCAACTAGCCTTAAACTGAAAAGTTAAACAAAAAATGCAAGTAAAACTGCTCAAATCTGAAAATCCTGTCTGTGTTCACCCTTCTTCTTCTTGCTGACTAGTTAATGGACTCTACTGACTCCAACATTATGTCAGCTCATCAGCAAGGAAGCAGAACTTCCTGCAGATTAATCAATGAGGGTAGACCTTGTTAAAGCTATGGATTACAGTTTTTGGAAGAGATCATCCTTGAAAAGAAACATGAGAATGCAAACTTAACTGGCAGGACAGCCAAGGTAAGCAACTACTGAAGAAATGCATTTTCAGAACTGATAGGTTATTATAATATTGTCAATTTGCACATGCTTTTTAACAGTTAAGCACCCTCAAAATGCTATTAAGATTGGGTCTGATAGCAAGAACTGACAGTGTTAGCCAACAAATGCTTGCGAGAGAAGTCAGAGGGCATTGTCTGAGGGACAAATCCCAAACTGTGAAGACAATAGGCACATGATCAGAAATTCTGAGGTAACCAGTAGGATACCTCAGGAATCCATGCTATGTCCTCTGCTATTTGATATATACTTTCCTGATCTTCAAATCAAATATGGGGGACTCTGGTTAATCAAGTTTGCACATGATTGCAAAATGGGTGTTATACTCACATCTTCTAATATGCAGATTCTACAAACTGAACTTACACGTGTTAATAGCTAATGCTCTGAAAATAGGCAAAAACTAAATGCTAAAAAATATAATATTGTTGCATTTGGTAAAGAAACCCTCCACTCATTTTTATAGTATAGAAAATACCTCACTCCAAATGGAAGATGCTGTGAGAGACCTTGGAACATGAATAGATAATGCTCTCTGCTTTGACAATCATGTTGAAAAAAGTATCATTCTATCTGGCACAGCTGATTGCAAGGTGCATTACTTCTGGATCCAAATAAATCTTTAGACCTTTGTATTCTGCACTGAGCAGGCACATTATTGAATACAATGCCCCCTTTGAGATGCATCTTACTAAACATATCCAGCAGTTGGAGATACTCCAAAGGCTCCTGACAAAAACATAATCGCCTTAAAAGAGTCTAAGTTACCAAAAGACGCTGTAGGCCTTGTCCCTGTTACCAAAAGACACTGTAGGCCTTGTCCCTGTATTCATAGTCCTATAGACTCTTTAGGGGTGATCTGTGCCTTACCTTCTGGGATCTTAGAGATCTGGCATGTCAAGACTCATTATTTCTACACAAATCAAATGGCCTACTGAACACTAGAACCAGAGATCTGAACCTGCATCAGCAGATAACTTCCACTCTAGCTCAAGCAATGTGGCACACTATCTTCCTGTAAGAAGGAATGTGATGATTGGATGGGTATTCAAAATTTCACACCAATATAACTGGCCTATCATTACTTCAAAAAGGAGGTAAAGTCTAAGGGTGGGTACTCTTTAGGCATAAATGATCACATGGCCCAGTTGCCTTGTGCATCCTATGATTCTATGATGCAAAAAAAGACTGAACCCTTTGGAACACCACTAGTAATATTTCTCCAGCTTAATGAGATAAGCTCTACTTTGACTATGTGAATTCAATCCATAAGTCAATTAGCTACACAATGGATGATCTAAGAGTTAATGTTGATACTATAGAGGTTACCTAGGATGCTCATGTGTGGAATGATGTCAACATCTTTAGCAAGGATGAGGTAACAGCAGAGACAGTCTGTCTCTCATCCAAAGTTTCTATGACACTGACAAAATATTAACCAGGCTGACCTGCTCTTAGCAAATTGAAACTGACAAAAGACAGAGGTTTGTAAGTCACCTATATTGACATTTATCATTTCAGTAATAATGCATTGCAGATAATGCTAGTGATACCCATGGTCTGTAGTCACTGAGGTCTTTTGAGGGATCACCCTTGTGAGGTGAGATAATTATGGTGGTTTTCCAACTTTCAGAATCACAGTCTATGGAGAGAAAGTAATATTCAACAGATTAAGGAGAGTCTGAGCTTTGTAGTGTTGGATACTTAAAAGAAGACATCCTGGAAAATGTTTTGTACCTATGGAGATAGAGTTCTTAGTTTTAGAAAGAGCAGAAACTATGTAATTAAAAAAAATCATTCTCATCGTTAACCACAGTTTCTTCAATTTTCTACATGGGGTTGGGGTGTTGCATCAACTGTCACCAGTTATCTTGATTTGGTGACACTCTCCTACCTTCTTCAGCTGTCATGCCTGACTGTTGCAGATCCTCTGTCAGGCAATCCATGCAACTCTTCACTGCGGATCCTTGTTTCCTCTTGCCTTCTTCTTCTTTCTCTCATACCTTCTTCACCAGATCATCCTTTGCCTTCCTGCACAAGTGACCAGACCACTGTAATCACTTTTCCTTGCATTTCTCTGCAAATGGGTCTATTTTGGCTGTTGCCCTGATCTCTTCATTTCTTTATCTATACAGTGTCCACTTTACCACTTGTCTCAGATGCTTCAGCTCTATCACCTCATGTTCTTCAACTGCTCTGCCTTCACTGCCCAGGTTTTGTGCCATTCAGAGCATTAGTTATACCACTGGTGTGTACACCTTAATTTTCATCTCCTCTGGCATGCTTCTGTCATACACTACCCCTGACACTCTGTGCCAGTTGGCTGCAGCACCTCTGGTTCTAGCTTTGACCTCCTTATTCAGCCTTTGCTTCTCCTGATTCACCCCTCCACGATACTTGGAGCAGTTGACCTGTTCAGTCATTTTCCTTTCTATCTCAATTTTCTTCTTCTTCTGATTTCTTCCATTTGCTGTCATGACAATTATCTTGTCTGTCCTCTATTTCATCCTGTGTGCTTTCAGTTCTGGATTCCAGTTTTATATAATTTGTTAAAGTTCCTGTTCAGAGTCTACATAACAATACAACTTCATCTGCCACATTTGTTCTGTTTGTTAATGTAGTCCAGCACCAATATATGGACAGCACTGGGCTCATAGTGCTGAATCCTGATAGTAAATAGGAATCCCTCTGTGAGTCTGAATACTGTTTGCCCTTAAGTTATTGGGTTCACGTACATAGCCTACACTAACTCTACCAATGTTACTGGGATGTTGAATCATCACAGGACTGTCCAAATCAGCTTTCTTGGGACCTTGTCATATGCTTTTTGCAAGTCTAGGAATGCCCAGTTGGACTCTTTCCTCATATTCAGCTTCTTCTCTGCTATCTGTCTCACTTCAAATATCGGGTTTATTGTGCTGCATCCTGATCTGAATCCAAGCTGCTCAGCTCCTGCCTACTACTTCTTATATTCATTTATCAATCACCCTCTCCGGCACCTTCATGCAGTGTAACAGAAATTTGATACCTTCATCCTTCGCACAATTGTCAATGTTCTATTTGTTTCCATACCATGGTAAGTGCACTCCGGACCCATTACTCTCATTGCTTATCAAACATCTCGAAAATATCTGCAATGATTTCATCTGAGCCTGCTGCTTTCCAAGACTTCATTTTCCTTAGTGCAGTAATTGCTTCTTCTAGGGATGGTTTTCCATCATTTCTCATCACAGGCAGAGCACATGGCAGTACAGCTTCTGTTGGGTATTCATTCAGAAGCTGTTGGAAGTACAAATTCCCTATGCTTTTGATGTCCTATGCACTGGTGAATAGATTGCTACTGTTATCCCTTATAAATTGTATCTGATAATTACTTTTTCATCTTTCTGTCTTTTTCTTGCAACCTGATAGAGTTTTTTGTGCCATCTTATGAGTCACTTTCCAAAAGATGGTAGACTTTCTCTGACACTTTGTTCTTTGCCATTGCAACTACTCTCTTAGCCTCTGTTTTTAAGGAAGATAAAATGTGGTATAATCAGGGAGAAATCATGAGAAGATGGGATTCTTATAAAGCATGAAGCTAAGAATAAATTTATTAGCTGTACCTTCTGTTGTGGAGTGGAATACACCCTTGGGGATAAGCTTGGTGCACAGCACAACTGAATGTTACTTCTGAGTTTCCTAAGATAGCTGAATATGACCTTGCACTTGTCCTTAGTATCAAACACAATTTTAACTTCATATCTGAACTTGCACACTTTAGTTGCAGATGTGAAGGTTTTAATGCTTTTGTTTTTATAGCGTGGGTAAGGGATTTTTATAAAGAATCATGAGATTTTTCTTTTTTCCTATAGAATTAATTTATATTGGCATTCCAACATACATGCCTATTTCTGAATTTGCTACTGTTATTGAAGTAGATGAGAACAGTCGCTTCTGTAGATCAATTCATAAAAGAATAGAACAGAGAAGAGTATGCTGAGGCAATAGTGGCATCATAACTGACTTTGTTTGGCAGAATATGCCAGTTATGTTTCTCCTGGATACCTGAAAGTAATAATAAACTGGCTTTAGAATAATCCTAAAGTGCTGTATTTTTAGGGGTGGCACAGAGCCTTGTACTAAGGGTGAAGATGACAGCTTCATGAACAGAGTTTGCCAGGGAGATAGAGACAAATGGGCTGGAACAGGAAGGGAAGCAAATTGTAAGTTAACTAGATTAGCACCCGTTGTGAGTGCAAAAACAATTTGCACTGAGGAGCTGGTATTTACATATTCAAGGAGTCTCTGGATGTATCTATTGGAAGTTGTATACATTTGCTGATTGACAGAGGGTTAATTTAAAAGTCTCCCTTAGAATGCCATTAGGCTAATGGGTAGTCTATTGCTTTGATTTTGGTAACCAGTGTGTTCTTGTAGGGAAATGGGAAGGGGATCTATAGTTAGTATTGGTGTAAAAGGCATTTTTTTGAAATACACTAGACCTCTAAAAGGTCAAGGTTGGTATCACACAGTATCTTGAGACAATGGATTACCTAATAAATATATGTATGCTCCACAGTTATCAGTCATTCTGAATGCATGGTAGGCACAATATCTTAGTATAAAGGTAGTGATATTGTTGTTATGAAGCCAAATCTCAGTAATTTCACAAATCTTGTTGTCTTCAAGGGTGAGGTATGTCTGAAGCTCTGCCATTTTGTTGTTTCTACCATTGAGCAGATAAACCCTGCTAATTCAAACTGGAATTTGCTTTATGAGCATGCTCAAGAGTTGAACATTTTCTAAAAAAGGTACTATGAGATATATAAAGCTCCATCTTCATCCCAACAGCACTAATACATGGACTTAAACATACTAACATCTAAAACTTTCTCAAATTATCTCGTCCATCCACTTATACCTATAAAGTTTCAAAAGACCTTTCTCTTGATTTCTTTGCCATACATAAGATGCTATCATTTCTATAAATGGTCCCAGGATACCATTCCTATTTTTAATGTTTTGAGTGGAGTGTTAAGTTTATTCAACAAGTTTACATTGTTTTCAATGAGTTTTTTTATCCCATCCCCTTCAAGCTCTGGAATTGTCTATCTCAAGGTCAGTACCTGAAGTTTGCTTATCAGATTTTCCCTTCCCTTAGTGCTCATCATTTTCCTTTATAAGGTTCTTGTTCTGCTTAGTTACTGTTAGTTTTCTTTATGCATTATTGTTACAGCAGTTTAATTCATGATATCTGTATAGAAATGTGATTCTAGTATTTATTTGCTCTTGGACTTTGCTGATGCTTTTTCTTCTGATGTTTTATGTGGACCATACATGCTCTCTGTTTTGTGATACCCATTTATGGACATTACTATGTTTTCTTAAGGTTACACCAATTCTTCTGAGTCTGACCCCTAAACAACCCTGTTCTGATTTTGGTGATAGGTCCAACATATTTTGGCTGGCTTGTAGACATTATATTCCAATGACCCTTTTCATGTTTGCTTGTTAAAGCCATTACCATCAGTGGCGATCTCCACACTCATGTCAACCTCACTTCATAATCATACATTAAACTTCGGCTCTGTAGGAGATGACCCTTCACGATCCCCAGCTTGATGTCGGATCAAGCTCATTGTTGACCACCATCATTCTTTTGGTCTTGAACTTTAGTACTCTGATCACTTTCAAGAAGTTATCTACTCTATCTTTCTGCTATACTTACTGTTAAACACCTCTATAACATGTATCTATTAATGAAGCCTGTGAATGTTGGCAAATACACTCTTTGGTTAACTCACTATCTTATATGTACTATACTTCTATAAGAAGTATAAAGACTGTGTACTCTATGTATTGTTTATTGAACCTTTTGGTTAACATGTCTTTCTCTTGTTAATGATGTTACTGCTCTGGAGCTTTTCTCCCCGGGGCCTCCACTGAAAATGGACATATATCCAGTTGGACTCTCCCGGTTAACAAATGTAAAATAAATAAATAAAATTTTTGACACTAACCACAGTTTTCCATGTTTGGAACTGAGCACAATGATGCTGATACTATGTTCATTGAGTTATGACCTTGGCTCAATGAAGGTAGCTTTACTCAAGGTCAGATTACATGCTATCACAATTTTTATAACCTTCACACATATAAGAATGACATAGGTACACACTTGATCTTGAGATGTTCAGCCCATTTCATTGGAGTCCTCCCTTCACAAGATGATCTTTTTGAACCCAAAGTGTTTTTGACAAGTTCTCCCTTTTTTCTACTGGCATATTTAGGGGGACCTATAGAGCTTGCTCTACTTGCACCTCAACGTGGCCATTCTGAGTAAGCGTTAGGATCAGTATACCATTTCTGCAAGTGACAAATGTTACTACACTCCACTTTAATATCCTTTTGGGTCAGGGTCTGGATAAAACTTGTCACTCAATATTAACTTCCTATATGTTAAGCCACTCTGGTGGTGCAGAGAGATAAAGTCCTGACAATAACCCAGGTGACACAGGTTCAATTACCAGCTCAGATGACTGAGAGAGTGGCAGGGAAGGATAGTCATGCCTATCTTGGGGAAGATCAGCAATGTCAGCATCTCCTCTGATGATCCCTGGTGGAAGCTGGGGATGTCATTGGGAGAAGGCATGGTTCAAAAGAAGAGAAGGGCATTGGACCTGGTTGACCTGCCACAGAGGTGGGGTGATACACCACAACAGCAACACTGAACGCCTGCTCACAGACACAACCACATTGCCATGAGGGAGAGATGAGTGCTAGGGCATATAGGTCCCTCCCAGGATGGATGAAGACATGGACATACCCCCACCTAAGCACACACTGTAGTAAGTCATGAGGGTGTTCTGGAGATTGGCTAGTTGACCCAACATGGATGTGGGGCACTGGGGTGCTGGGCCGGTACAATAACAGAAAGAGGACCAAAAAAAAAAAAACTTCCTGTATTTTAGCAGACATAATAGAATTTGAATTGGTACTGTGATATTCAAACAGTCTACTTAATTAGCATAATGGTGCAACACCAGTATATGAGAGACCTTCCACCCTCCTTCCTGTACAATCTGCAGATGGAACCTGGTTGTTTTTTTGGCATCAGCACAAAATAATGAATTTTAATTTTGTGCTAGCTTAGCCATTTTTGAACTTCACTGCTTTTTTGGTATGGTACCTATTGGGGAAGACCTTTACATTTTTTTTCACAAATGGGGGGAGTTGCACAGTCTTATATTAGGTCTCTAGTGAACCAGTCCCTTTGTCATTATACCACCCTGACCAGCCCTTTGGTATTAATTTAGGAGACCCTTTGGTATTGATTTAGGAGGCCCTTTGATATTGATTTAGGAGGCCCTTTGGTATTGATTTAGGAGGCATGCCACTATCCTTGGCAAATGGAACAGAATTAAGCATTAGCTTATTTTAATTTTCATCTGAAGCTATTACCATGTCTTTGTGCCTTCCAACCTCCATTTCCTGTTCTGAATAGTGTTTACCTCCAAATCAGGTTGCAGATGTCCTTCAAGGATGCAACTGCAGTCCTGACATATGGGTTGTCCTGCCTCAGGCAGCCCTTCGGTCAGCCGGATTCCAAAGTCTGGGTCCGGCGTCGGCTGATGTCGCTGTCTCCCCGATGTCACAGAGGCTGGGGTATAACGGCATCAGCCGGCGCCATCTTCTTCAGTCTTTCTTGCCGCGCGGTGCCCGAAGCAGAAGCAGTTCGCAAGTGCCGGTCGGCCAGCTCCTGTGTTTTTCAGCTACTGTAGTCAACAAAAAGCTAAGTACCCCGTTGGGGACCTTTTCTTGCCTCAGCCGATGTCAGATAAAACTGTAAAAGTTAATAATTGTTTGTCTTGTGGTAAACAAATACCTCATAAGGATTTCCACTCTTACTGCCTGCCCTGCCTCGGCCCAGGCCACGACGTTTCGGCCTGTGCTGCCTGTGCTTCTTTCAATAAGCGCACACTAAGGCGCCGGGCAGACATTGCAGAAGACTTTTTTGGGGACATTTACTGTTATAACATGCTGTTGGAGCTTCCGACAGCACATGTTTTCAAAAAACGGAAGGATCGGGACTGACACCCGCGGTCCACGACTTCTACCAACACCTCACTAAAGCCTACCGCGAGTGCCTCGGTCTCTTCGGAGGCGGTTACACAACCGCTCCAGGCCGATGACACCACTTTTCCAGTGACTTCGGTCCCGGAGGCTAGCTCTGTGCCAGTTATTGAATTTCCTACAGAAACTGAGGCCCAGGATTTACCTGACACCATTCCGGTGGACAAAGTTACTCCAGCACGTGGGGCAGATAGGCCTCCTGTGTCTATGTCCATCAAGGCCTACACACGTGCTAAAGCTGCCAGCCAGCCTAAGTCTCACCCTTCTAAATCTTTTCCTCAGGGTTCTATATCTGGTAAACAGATTTTGAGTTTAGCTGAGGATCTTATTTCTTTAATTAGGGGCTCTCAGGCACATCCAAACAGAGGTTCTCAGCCGCCTTCTGACAAAAGGCCTAGGGTTGAGCAGGTAGAACCCCTCTCCTCAGATGAAGCCTCTGGTGAGTCTGGCCAGTCAGACTACCAGGAGGAGGCCTTCCCGGCCTACGAGGATTCTGATGCTGAAGAATCCATTCCCTCCGCCTCACCTCCTGAGGATATTTCCTTTGGGGAAACACTCCATGCTATGAGAGAGGATTTTCAGTGGCAGGGCCAGGACTATTCTGACTCTAGAAAAAGGCTAAGGACCTTTCTTAAGCTGCCCCAGCACAGGCCTTTAGCTATACCCCCTGTGTTAGGTGTTTTGGATGATGTGTACACAGACTCCAGTGTTTCCCCTGATTCCCTCCCTCCTACTCCTGTCAAGCCAGATAGATACTACAGGGTTCCAGATACTCATCAGCATCTTTACAAGGCCCACTATGCTGATCTAGAAACTATTTCTCAGGGGCCCAAAGGGGTGGTTACTTCCTCGGCTAAGAATCCTTTGCCTGCAGAAAGGGAATCCAGATCCTTGGAGAGGTGGGGAAATAAAGTTTATACCTCTTCCACCCTTGCCATGAGAGCACTAAACTGTCAATTTCATATGTTCCAATATCAGGAATACATGTTAGATGAATTACAGAAAAAGTTAGCCTCTCCTGAGCCTTTAGATAGAAAGGCTTTGCAGGATTTGGTTCATAATACACAGCAGGTTAGTAATCATTTTCTTCAGTGTGGTTATGATGCATTGGAAGCTTCATGTAGAGCAGCTATGACAGGGGCTGTCATACGTAGACATGCTTGGTTGAAGGAACAGACATTGCCAGATCATGTTAAAGTAAAGCTTCTAGATGCTCCTCTGGAAAAACAAAAGCTATTTGGTGCTAATGCACAGGGCGTTTTAAAATCAATTGAGGAAAAGGCTAAATCAGTGCAAACAGTCAAAGATTTCCTCCAGGTTCAGCCACCGAGGTTCAGCAGGAATTGGCCTTCAAAGAATTGGTCCTTTCCAGGCACTGACAAGTTCCAAAGGGGAAAAAACAGGCATGCACGAGGTAGAGGGCAATATCGAGGCTCCTACAGGGGCCGCCAATGGCAATCAACTAATCAGAGAAGTGGAGCAGGATCTTCTACTGCCCCACAAGGACAAACACAATGACTTGACTTTGACACCACCGACCAGGGCTCAAAAAGAAGCACCTTTGGGCGGAAAGTTATCTCTATTTTCAAAAAATTGGCACATTATTACAAGGGACAAATGGATTTTGGACATAGTAGACAAAGATTACAGATTCCACTTCCATACATTACCAACAAGACAAGGCATGCCAAACCTGCCACCAAATCAGAGGGCAGAGGCACTCATACAAGTTTCAAAGCTGATACATATAAAAGCAATAGAAAAGGTTCCTCCTCAGGAACAAGGCCAGGGATTCTACTCAAGACTGTTCCTTGTTCCAAGAAAAGAAAAGCAATGGAGACCTATACTAGACTTGTCCGCTCTGAACACCTTTCTCATTGTGCCAAAATTCAAAATGCTGATGTTACAGCAACTTCTTCCCATGCTGGCAAGGGGTCTTGGCTGGTTACTCTGGACCTCAAGGAGGCATACCTGCATGTCCCAATCAGACAAAGCTGCAGAAGATACCTCAGATTTCTTGCAGGTTCAGAGCATTATCAATTCTCAGCATTGCCCTTTGGCTTATCTACTGCACCCAGAGTATTCACGAAATGCCTGGCATCAGTAATTGCACATTGCGGACTACAGGGGATACAAATATATCCTTACTTGGACGACTGCCTTATACAAGCGGACAGCAAACAAGCCTTGTTAAGAAATTTGGACTATGTCATTCATTTACTACAGGCTCTGGGATACACAGTCAACATTGCAAAGTCAAGACTAGTGCCATCCCAACAACTGATATTCTTGGGAGCCAGATTAAACACAAAATCACAGATGGCTTTTCTTACAGAAGAAAAACAAGAGCAATTGCCGGAGTACTTCAGAAATCTGTCAAATCAAACCCAGCTGACGGCAAGGAAAATCCTGCAGGCCCTGGGTTTCATGGCTTCTTGCATTCTTCTGATTCCACAGGCAAGGTTGCATATGAGAAAACTACAATGGTACCTAAAAAGTTTATGATCTCAACACAGCCACAGCCTAGAAAAACATTATTCCACTCATTCCATGCCTTCAAAAGGAATTTCTGTAGTGGGCTCAAGCAAGCCAACAAAACAAAGGGATGCATTTCAACAGGCCTCAGGCAAGTCAAACCATTACAACAGATGCCTCAGACCTTGGATGGGGGGGGCGCATATGGCAGACACATGCATTCAAGGAAAATGGACACCAAAAGAGATGCATTTGCACATCAATCAGAAAGAAATGCTGGTGGTGATTCATGCCATCAAGGCCATCGAAAGGTTTCTACATCAGGGCCATCTACTAATAAGGACAGACAACACCATGGTTATGTGGTACATAAACAAGCAGGGAGGTACTCATTCATACCCTCTCTGCAGGTTGGCAATCACTCTCTGGGAAACATCTCTGAATCTAAACATAGAGCTGCAAGCCCAGTTTATACCAGGGAAGGACAATGTCCTGGCGGACAGCCTAAGCAGAAGCAGCCTGGATCCTCATGAATGGATGTTGCATCCAGACATATTTGTCCAAATAACTCAAGCATGGGGAAGGCCGGACATAGATCTTTTTGCCTCCCACCTCAATCACCATCTGAAAAGATTTTGCACAAGGACGCATCATCCGCAAGCATGGAAGGTGGATGCTCTCTCCTTCAGCTGGAAATCCCTAACAGTACATGCATTCCCACCTCTTCCTTTGATGACCAAGGTGTTACTGAAGATCCAAGCAGAACAACCAAAAGGCATCCTGATAGCTCCAGACTGGCCCTGACAACACTGGTATCCACTACTAAGGAGCATATCTCACACCAATCCGTGGCATCTACCTCAATGGCCACTCCTGCTGACTCAGCACAATTACAAGACTATTCACCCCAGACTGCAAACATTGAAGCTAGCAGCGTGAAGGGTTCCATGACTACTCCTCAGTGTACTCTTTCCAAGAGGGTTCAAGATATCATACTGGCAGCCCGAAGAAATTCCACTAGAAAGGCATATTCAGCAAAGTGGAAGAGATTTTGCATCTGGAACGCCAAAAAGGGCCAAGATCCATCTCTGATGAGCATTCCACAGATACTAGAATATTTGGCAGAAATGCTTCATAATGGACTTTCATACTCTTCCATAAAAATACATGCTTCAGCAATTTCAGCAGAATACAACACTGATCCTCCTGTATTTTCTCATCCTTTGCTAAGACAGTTTCTAAGAGGAATAAAGAACATCAAACCTCCAAGGAAACCACCAGTGCCTGCATGGGACCTCAATTTCGTGTTAGAGAAGCTGACTCTACCTCCATTCAAACCAGCAGCAACCTCAGAATTGCAGTTCCTCTCCTGGAAAACAGCCTTCCTACTGGCAGTTACCTCAGCAAGAAGAGTCTCAGAGATACAGGCCCTCATGGCAGTGCCTCCTTTTCTCATTTTTCATCAGGACAGAGTTTCTTTACGAACCAATCCGTCTTTTATGCCAAAGGTGGTATCCAGGGTTTCTCTGAATCAAGCTATTCACCTGCCTACTTTTTATCCTAATCCTCAAAATAAAGGAGAAAGGCTTCTGCACACATTGGACATTCACAGGCAATTGCGCTACTATTTGGACAGAACAAAGACTTTCAGACAATCTGACCAACTTTTTGTTGCCTATGCAGCTGGAGTACAGGGAAAGGCAATTTCCAAACAGACAATTTCTAAATGGATTGGAAATTGCATTAGATTCAGCTACTCTTTCCATGGGAAAATTGTGCCAGATAACATCAGACCTCATTCCACCAGAGCAACAGCCACCTCCACAGCCTTTCTAAGAGGGGTGGCAACAAAAGACATTCTAGAAGCTGCTACATGGAGCTCCGTGCATACATTTTCCAAACATTACAACCTGCCTTTATATTCCAGATCCAGAGCAGGATTTGCTACTGCAGTCCTGCAGGGCTTATTAGCTACACCATCTTTTTCCTAAGGCCTACCACCCCCCAGCTTGGCTATGGTATTCAACCCATATGTCAGGACTGCAGTTGCATCCTTGAAGGACATAGTACAGTTTTGTACCTACCATAAATGTAGATGTCCGATAGGATATACAACTGCAGTCAGGTTTTCCCTCCCTCCTACCCCTCTGTGATTTTCTTTGGAGTTTCCATCCCATTTCCAAGCTAACTGGGGATATTTCTCATGGTGTATTTGTTTGGTTTTTGATTGTTTTTGTTTATTTGTGATGTGCTTGTCTGGATTTTCCACCCATGCTCTCCATTTAGCCTTCCTTTGAGGGCACCTGGCATCTGGGGCAAGAAAAACTGAAGAAGATGGCGCCGGCTGATGCCTTTATACCCCAGCCTCTGTGACGTTGGGGAGACAGCGACATCAGCCGACGCCGGACCCAGACTTTGGAATCCGGCCGACCGAAGGGCTGCCTGAGGCAGAACAACCCATATGTCAGGACTGCAGTTGCATATCCTATCGGACATCTACATTTATGGTAGGTACAAAACTGTACTTTTATGTAACACTTCCACTAAACTGAAACTCCCTACAGAATCTGTATCACACTGATTTATGCTCCCCACCGACTTTCCCTGCCTGACTGGAAGTCCACCTCTTTCTGTAGTGTTCCCAAGGATTGTTTTTCTTTTTACTGCAGAGAGGGTATTAGTTTTGTGTATGATTATCTGGGTAAACATTGGATAATGTCGTTGGATGTAATGTGTACCATCATGAAACAGAATTTGCCTATTGGAATTTCTCCTTCATCATTTTATTCCATTTGGTTTAATCTTCCTTTTTTCTGTTTAACAAAATGTGGAATTTAATTTGTGTTTTTTTTAATCTTTGCATGAAACCTTTTTTTTTCATATTTCCACCAGCACATCTACTACTTTTATCCAAAAATGACTTGTAATTGCTATGAATAATATACAGGATTATGATCAGGTCTTCGATTGTGACCTTGTTACTATGTGTTCGAAGACATGGTTGCCAAGAAATTCACCTTGAGAGCAAAGCTCAATCAATGAGACCCAATCATGACTCTGTAGTGCATGGCGTTTTATTTATTCCTTGTACTATCAGTTGCAAAAGGAAAAAAAAGTGAAGTGTTTTATCGGCTTTGAAAGCTAGTAAAGCACTTTGCGCATGCTGTTACATACACCGCAAGTAAATATAGGTAGAAGAAAAAGACAGGGACAGTGTATTTAGTTAAATTACTTGTAGATGGACATTGATAAAATATGAGGCACGATATTTAGGGATATGTGAGAATGAAGGAACGTCCCTTTCATGAAGCCCGGCCATAACAGCACACACATTGGGGTTGTATAACAACAACAACACTCTTCTAAAAGTGTTGTTATGGTTTGGTCTTGTGTTAGGTAATCACTTTACAGGTTATATTTATTCTGATTTCATAGCGCAATCACGATGCTCCATGCCCTATATATATATATATATATATATATATATATATATATATATATATATATCTTTGTACGTACTTTGAATACCCTCATCTCCATACCACAAAATACCAAGCCCAAAATATTGCACCTCATCTACACAAAAAAAAAAAAAACCCTGCTACTGATATATATATATATATATATATATATATATATATATATATATATATATATATATATATATATATATATATATATATATACCAATTCTAAGACCACACAACAACAGGGAAAGGGCAAACTCAAACTCCTACAAACAAATTTCGATCTAAAGTACTGGCAATACAAAATGATGTTTGAAATTCTCAATGTTGTAGGAAAGCAATGGATCCCACACACACTATATATATATATATATGGTTCTACCTGACATAGTCGAAACCACACAACACCGACAACCACATCACGTCCATAAACACACAAACCACACACACAACACAAGCACACCAAAATCCTTACAAGCCCACACTAACTGCCCAACCCTAGTCCTAACTCTCACTCACCCACCGCCCCTAGCCCCTAACCCTAACTACAACTCCCGCTAACTATCGCCCCTGGGACTCTTAAAATCCCCTAACCACACACGCCTCTAACTCCTTACTTCCTAACTAACTTCCTCGCTTCGCTTCCCCCAATAACTCAACCCACTGCCTCGCTCCCCTCGTCTCTCCCCCAGACATTACCCCTCCACCCCCACCCCTCCCACACACATCTGCTCTCATTACCCCTGCTCCTCCACCGCGTCACTACTCCACATCACCCATCCCTCCCCCCATGTCGCGGCATCCTCGGTGTTGTCATCCGCATCGGTCGGCCTCTGCATTTCTCGATGTTCGACACCGCGATTCTTTGGCCGGTCTTCTTTCTTCTTTCCTCTTCTGCTCCTGATTCGATGATTCTTCTTCGATGTCGCTAAGTCAGGTAGAACCATATATATATATATATATATATATATATATATATATATATATATATATATATATATATATATATATATATATATATATATATATATATATATATATATATATATATATATATATATATATATATATATATATATATATATATATATATATATATATATATATATATATATATATATATATATATATATATATATGTATATATATATATATATATATATATATATATATATATATATATATATATATATATATATATATATGGGTCTACATGACAACGTCGACAGCTTAGAACGCCGGCAATGAGAACACCGACGCCAGAAGATTGACAACCGAGAAGACCGACGGATGAAAACCCAGACGCTGAGAACACTGACATGGGAAAAGGCTGTGTAAATATGCGGTAGTGACGGATGTTAGGGTGCGAGTAAGGTAAATGGGCGATATTGGTGGTCTGTAGGGATAGGGGTGGGTTAAGTGAGTTAGGGTTAGGGTGCGGGTTATGTAAGTGTGCGGTAGTGATAGTCTTTGGGTTAGGGACAGGTTAAGTGAGTTATGGTTAGGGCGCGGGTTAGGTGAGTGTGCGTAGTTACAGTCTTTGGGTTAGGGGTGGGTTAAGTGAGTTAGGGTTAGGGCGCGGGTTAGGTGAGTGTGCAATAGTGACAGACCTTAGGGTTAGGGTTTGGGTTAAGATTGTAGATAGTTGTGTATGTGAGGTTTAGTGTGGGTTTGTAAGGATTTTGGTGTGCTTGTGTTGTGTGTGTGCTTTTTGGACAGGGGATTTGTTTTGTTTGTTGATTGTCGGTATTATGGTGTGTCGGGCATGTGAGGTTTCGTGTTTGTGAACTGTCGGTTATGTGGTGTCAGTGATTTCGTTGTCGGTGTTGTGATGTCTCGGTGTTGTCTGGTAGACTCTGACTCTCTCTCTCTCTAGATATATATATATATATATATATATATATATATATATATATATATTATACATATATAAGTGTGACTCTGTATATAATGTGTGTGTATACATATCTATATATCTATGGGATCGGTACTGATCCCTGAAGTAACTTTTGACGGAAGCACAAATGGCCAAGCATACTTCTGCGGCAGTGCTTTTTACCGAAAAAGCACTTTCGCAGAAGTATGCCTGCAGCAAGAGGGAGTTGTGGGGTATGACTGCTGCGGAGATCATACTACTGTGTGGATAAGGGAATATTCCCTTTTTCTCACTGTAGTGCAATCTTGGAGTGAGAATATTAAAGTAGGGGTGTGTGGGGCACAGACCCCCACATGTGGGATGCAGGGTGGCTTGCCCCCCTGCATAAAAGTAGATTTATTGTTTTTTTTTTAACACACTTTAACGAAGGTGTTTTTTTGGTGAAAGCGCTTTTGTTAAAGTGTATTCGGTGATTGTGGATTCGGACTATTAAACTTTCATTCAATAGTCTTAGATCCATCCATCTCTCTCTCTCTCTCTCTCTCTCTATATATATATATATATATATATATATATATATATATAGAACCAGCGAATGTTCACAAAAATGAACATTAAAAGACCAAGCTCACATCATCAAAAATCTGGAAGCTCAAACACTATGCCAGGATCACAATATCTTTTATGTAGGGGGACTGCATCCCCACGTCCCCTGCTATTTATATATATATATATATATATATATATATATATATATATATATATGGTTTCATATGAAACCATCGAATTAACATTAGGTCGAGTCTCACAACATCGAGACTACTACATCGAAAACTGAAACCAGCGAAAATGGAAATCGTCGAGTTTCAAAACATCGAAAGGAGAAACACAAACATGCCCATCACTGTATCAGAATCAAATATATTAAATAAACAATGATCTCCGGCAAACGTGCATATCCCCTCTATAATAATATCCATATTCGAAAATGATACACAAGCAGCAGTAGTCACTTACGAACGTAAACTTTTCCACTAAGAATCCAAATAATGTTTCGTGATACTGCAAAGTCAAACGTGCATTGCCAAACTAAGTTTATCCACTTAAATTGCACATATATATATAAAACGAACGAATGTAAACAAATACCTGAACACGGCATTATCAAAATATTCTAAATCAAACAGTTTCATAACATCACTGTGTTGATTATGTACATATCTCCGCCATTGCAGTTTGCCGTTATCTGCTTGATTACAACACCTGTCAAATACCTGCATACACCGGATATAGAGAACGTTGTACATATTTATGTTACTTACCAACGTTCTCAGTGTTGGGTAAACTCGATGTTCTGTAACGCGATGACTTGCGTTTTCGCTGATATCAGTTTTCGATGTAGTAGTCTCGATGTTGTGAGACTGGACGTAATGTTAATTCGATGGTTTCATATGAAACCATATATATATATATATATATATATATATATATATAAACTCCAAGATCACACTACAGTGGGGAAAGGGGCAAAACTCTAGTGCCCACTGCATCATGATCCTGCACAGTAACATCCCATAATGTTCAAGTTTCTGGGTTTTCAGTGATGTGGGTTCAGCGCTTTAATGTTGACATCAAGTACTTCAGCCACATACCCATGATTTTTTAAGTCTTAATGAATACATTCAGTTTAAGGTATCAGACAGTAAAAACACTACCTTGGCTGCATTTTTCTTGCAGTTTGCACTGAAGAGTTTGCCTGTATGAACATTTAACCCTTTGGATTTTATGTATATATATATATATATATATATATATATATATATATATATATATATATATATATATATATAATTGTGACATCATACATAAACCATTTTCATCTAATATCACATTAATTGCATAAAAAAAGATCACGTTACTATGATTGCACTTATAAACAAACAATTTGCATGTGTTATTGCAAAACTACACCTATATGATTACCTCTAACATGAAAAAAAAAAAAACTTACCATACCACAGGACTACACAAACCCTGCACATATATCTAATATATTAGTTTATAAGTGGGTGTCTTCACCCCACATGCCCTCCAACAGAACCGCAGCTAGGCCATCTGTTACTCTGTGCATTTTCCCAAATGGTCAACCCCCCTCTGCTTAGAGATCAAGAGCAAAAAAGGTCTTCTCCTCAAAGTCCTTTTAGTCCTTTCATTGTTAAAAAATAAATACATAAATCACTTGCTCATCTTCCTCTGAAACTGTAACAAGCTGCTTGATATAAAAGTAACAAAGTGACAAGCAGCTTGCCATAATTAAATCACCACACACTGAATGCCTCAGTGTTTTAGACATTACCCCAAAAACATTAAAGGCTTTTATTTAGAAAAGATGATATTGAGGATTTTATAAATGAATGTAGGCCCTGCACTGATGCACTAATGGTACCTGCCAGTTCTCCCCTGACCGCTTCCATCCAGAGCAGTTACCCACTTACTCTACCCTAGTTACAGCTCTGTCCTCTAATGTGAGGGGCTCTGCTCCCACACCCCTTTATCATATATATATATATATATATATATATATATATATATATATATATATATATATATATTTAACTTTTTATACTAACCTTATGGCTGCACAACTGTGAACAAAGTGAAAGAAACAGGAATTAGGCTATAGTAGGTCAGGTATGACTTGACCTTGGCATAATTTTGTCAGGTTAATCACTAATGATTTTTGCAGCAAAATGTGTTCACAGTGAGAGAGAGAGATGCAACAAATGAAAGGTACTCACACACACACACACACACACACACACACACACACACACACACACACACACACACACACACACACACACACACACACACACACACACACACACACACACACACATACATCTATGTATATATCATCATCATCTTCTTTCGGCTGTTCCCGTTAGGGGTCGCCACAGTGGATCACCTGTTTCCATTTCTTCTTGTCCTCTGCATCTTGCTCTGTCACACCAACTGCCTGCATGTCCTCTCTCACCACATCCATAAACCTTATCTTAGGCCTTCCTCTTTTCCTGTTACCTGGTAGCTTCATCCTTAGCATCTTTTTCCCAATATACTCAGCATCCCTACTCAGCACATGTCCAAACCAACGTAATCTTGCCTCTCTGGCTTTGTCTCCAAACCTTCCAACCTGGGCTGACCTTCTAATATACTTATTCCTAATCCTGTCCACCCTCGTCACACCCAGTGCAATTCTTAACATCTTTAACTCTGCCACATCCAGCTCAAACTCCTGCTTTTTTGTCAATGCCACTGTCTCCAACCCATATAACATAGCTGGTCTCACTACCCTCTTGTAGACCTTCCCTTTCACTCTTACTGGTACTCGTCTGTCACAAATCACTCCTGACACTTTTCTCCACCCACTCCTTCCTGCCTGTACTCTCTTCTTCACCTCTCTTCCACACTCACCGTTACTCTGAACTATTGACCCCAAGTATTTAAACTCATCTACCTCCACCACCTCTACTCCTTGCATCCTCACCATTCTTCTATCCTCCCTCTCATTTACACACATATATTCTGTCTTAGTCCTGCTGACCTTCATTCCTCTTCTCTCTAGAGCATATCTCTATGTGAATGTATATATATATATATATATATATATATATATATATATACACACACACACACACACACACACACACACACACACACACACACACACACACACACACACACACACACACACACACACACACATGTATAGGCAGAGAGAGAGAGCGAGAGACAGAGGAACTGATATATAACATTTGTATGCTCTTACATTTTGATATTCTAGACAAAGTATTAATTTCAAAGTTAAAGTTGTGTTACCACCATCTCCTCCTACTTTTTAGGCTGTTGCAAAGGTTGCACAAATTACAGTTAGTCATATCATTTATCTCTTAATTACACTGTCATTTGTGGGTGTCATGACCATCATGGTTAAGACTCCGATATTTTTCATCTTTGTGGCCACAACCACGTACACGTTTAAATGCTTATTCTTTGCTTCTCTTTCACATGAGACCAGCTGCAGTAGAGAGGAGGATGAGGATAATCACTTCTCCTCAACGTACCCATCAAGGAACATAATGACTAAATAGGCTAATTTCTAATCCATAAACGTTGAACCCCCACATTGCAACATCATTGTTCTAGCATAGTGCTGTCAGAGTGGTACATATTATTATATATACCCATAGTCAGCATCTTAGGTTAGCCTTTGAGGGGTTGGCTTTCTCATCTGCCTCCTTTTTCCTCCCTCTCAGTGGAGTAAATGTCTTTGTCTTGGGACTTTGTACATAAGATATCCATTTTGTTTTCTATTTCTTAGAGCACCTGTAATTTACAGAAATCTCATCAGTGCTGGCAACCTCTTTCTGCTTGTTCATTCGGTTGTATTGTCTAACTGTTGTCAGATAGATATATTACTGAACTGTGTTTCTTGGGTGCAAGAAGTCAATATAATGGAGGTTTTGGTTAATTATGCATCTCTACAGGTAGAGTAGTTTATCCGTGGTCACAACAATGTATCAGTGTGGATCTTCATGATTTTATGAAAGTTTAGAAGAATTTTACTTTCTCTGACAACTGTCAGTACCAGCTTGCAATCTTTTCTTGGTACCACAGAAGAATCAGGTTTCTCAACTCCTCACATAATATGTCATATATGACCTAAGCTTTGCTCATTTTGTAGATTCTTTTCTGAATGCTGCTTTGAGTCCTACTTATAGCTAATGTCTACTTAAGGTTTTCAAGTCTCACTCCCATGAGTATGAGGACTTTACTCCTCTGAGTAGTGTATGTCAACAAGCATAACATCCTAGTTAAGGAGAACTTACTGCTTCAGTCCCCCTTTCTGATTTCTCCATTCTTCTGTTATTCTAGTAGAGAAATGGTGGGGGGAGCTTCTTGTACATATGGTACCAAAATTGTATTCATGCAGACATTACTCACATTTCTTTAATCTACACCAAAGTGTTTTGTCTAGAGTGTGGATCTCTTGATTTCTCTAACAGTTTATGCTGCATACCATTAATCTGGTGGAGAGGATCTATTGATTTCTCTAATAGCCTGTGCTACACACTATTAATCTGGTTGGAGAGGATCTGTTAATTTCTCTAACAGCCTGTGCTGTGCACCATTACTCTGGGTGGAGAGGATCTCTTAATTTCTCTAATAGCCTATGCTGCACACCATTAATCGAGGTGGAGAGGATCTGTTGATTTCTCTAACAGCCTATGCTGCACACCATTAATCTGGGTTGAGAGGATCTGTTGATTTCTCTAACAGCCTATGCTGCACACCATTAATGTGGGTGAAAAGGATCTGTTGATTTCTCTAATAGCCTATCCTGCACGCCATTGATCTGGGTGGAGAGGATCTGCTGATTTCTCTAACAGCCTGTGCTACACACTATTAATCTGGTTGGAGAGGATCTATTGATTTCTCTAACAGCCTGTGCTGCACACCATTAATCTGGGTGGAGAGGATCTGTTGATTTCTCTAATAGCCTATGCTGCACACCATTAATCTGGGTGGAGAGGATCTGCTGATTTCTCTAACAGCCTGTGCTGTACACTATTAATCTGGGTGGAGAGGATCTGTTAATTTCTCAAATAGCCTATGCTGCACACCATTAATCGAGGTGGAGAGGATCTGTTGATTTCTCTAATAGCCTATGCTCAAGCCATTAATCTGGGTTGAGAGGACCTGTTGATTTCTCTAACAGCCTATGCTGCACACCATTAATCAGGGTGGAGAGGATCTGTTGATTTCTCTAACAGCCTATCCTGCATGCCATTGATCTGGGTGGAGAGGATCTGCTGATTTCTCTAACAGCCTATGCTGCACACCATTAATTTAGGTGGAGATCTGGTGTGTCACGACTTCAGTTCTAAGGTGGCTTTTGGCTTCAGCTAGAATGTTTCTGTTTCCAAATCTGCTCTTCTCCCACTCTTACTAAATGCAGCACAAGAGTGTAGTTCTAGCATTAGTTCATGCTACCTGCTTTTGGCCCCGATGTTTTTGGGTGTATTGTTCTCTTCTTGTTGATAGAAATTACCAATTTTCCTCTCCTTTAATAACAGCCTTAAAAAAGTTAAGCACATCTCCTCCAAGCATTATTTTTTTCAGTTCTTACCTATGCATTAGATTTCTCTTTTAATACCATGGTATCACATTTTTTTCTTCATTGTATATTTATTTCTTGTTGAATTTATGTCTGTCTCTTAGTATCTACTCTGTAGGTTCATAGAAGATTACTAGGCAAATGGTTCAAGAGCCCTTACAAGCTTAGCCAGTTTTACCCTATTTTCTATCTCTAGGGAAAAATAACAAGGGTTAGTATGCAGAGTTTTGACAATTTTTACAGACTGCCTCTGTCCATAAGGGACATGGATGCCACCCCATGAATGAGTTTGCAATTTCCTATCTATTGGACCAGATTGCACTTGAAGATCGTCAGGGAAGGGCTCTGCTTCATGTGAATAAGAAGCCTATTCCAGAGGAGTGGCAATCTCTGGGACACATATCTGTCTCTCCAGCATGATCTATTCATATCAGAAATCAGGTTTAGATCTTTGGAGCAGGTAACCCTTGCAGTTAGTTTTGCAAATATCCAACATTTCCATCAGGCCTGGGTCAGAGACTGCCTTGTAGGTCATGCCTGCCTTCTAGGTCAGGCTGTTCCATTATACACAAACCACTCCCTCATTGATAATTGACATAATTCTGTTGCAGCCATATTTGTAGATACATACAATGTGTGTTCTCTAATCTAAAACCATACATCCTGGCTCTGAAAATACTTGCTAATAGCTGCAAATAGCAAGGCTGCAGTAAGTGATGGAAATCCAGCTGATTTGTTTAAAATCATGCAAAATTATATTGTTATAATGTTGCTTTGAATTTACAAAGGAAATTGAAAAACACAGCAATGTTCATAGGTTTAGAAAAGGTCAGATTATATTCTAATTCCAAAGAACTCAATGCAAAAGAGTGCTCAAATTAACAATTGCACTTGTTTAAAATGATAGCAAGATAATACTCAAGATCTTGCAATTTAGATTCCAGCAATACATACATTGAGAACTCTCAGATGTACAAGCTGGCTTTAAAAGGGCCAATGGCATCAAATTGCCATCATCTACTGGATAAAGGAGAAAGCAAAAGGGTTTTGGTGATTTCCATAAATAAATATTTGCTTCTGCTTTATTGATTTCTTTAAAGCACTCATCTTTGTGGAGCGCAACACACTGTGACAAGTTCTTAAAATGGGTGATGCTGAGGCACCTTATTTGCCTCCTGAAAAACTTGTATACAGAACATGAAACAGTTAGAACAAAATGTAGAATAAAGGTCTGGTTTAAGGTTTAGAAAGGAGTATGAATTATTGGGCCAGACTCCCAAAGAATTGCTCTTAGTGTAAGTCTACCCTTATTCTGAAGATATGCTCTCAGTATAACTGACTTACTTCAGGGTAAGGCCTATCTATAAACAGGCTTAGTATGGGGACGAAACTCCAAACCACCTCGTCTCAGCCTGCTCTCAATGTAAGTGGTTACTAAGAGCAAGTCTTTTAGAATCTAAAAACCAAAAATCACTGGGAGTCCACCAATAAGAGGAGCGTAGATGTTTAATGAAGAAAAACCAGCAACAACCACGAACAAAGGTATAATAGTTTAACGCTTCACTTGCAAAATAGCGTTATCGTAATCCTTCATCAGAATACAAGACACATCATTAAAGCAGCTTTATATACTTCATCTGAAGGAAATACCAGTTGTCATGGTAATTGATTGACTGTAGTTAATTGAATTAATTCAATGAATTAACTTTGATAAAACAACTGCTTCTGTTAAAATACTGCAATAAATTCATATGCAAACAACAACAGCAAAATTGCATTTCATTTAATAAATAAATATATATATATATATATATATATATATATATATATATATATATATATATGTAAAACAGTGGCGGATCCAGGAATTTGCAAAGGGGGGGGGCGCAGTCAGGTTAGTTGACTACTGGTTGAAAGCGGGACACTAGGTTTGGTGGTTGTGAAAAGATTACCTTAAGCTCTGACATCATGTGTGGAAAGACATCTAATATAATCATCCAGAGAATAGGACATTATCCTATAATTTGGCACTGCTCTCACCCACAAAGACTTACCCTCAGAGACCGAACCTTCCCCGTTCAGTATGGCCTTTCTGAAAAATTTGAAGAGAGACTCTTGATGTAGTTCTTGCTTGGCTCCTGAAGACATGGCAGCACTTTTTCCTGATATACTGCAGCTCATGTCAATACAAGAACTAACTTCTCCTGTGTCTAATGTACATAATAAAACAATGTCAAGTACTACTGACTTAAGCAATGGCCACAACAGAACGTTGTCATTATGCTGAAGAACGCATGCAAAACACTTCACAAATTATCTGTTCTCTGCTTTGCCATGTTGTCATTACTTTACAAACTTGTTTGTCTGTGGATGGTTTGGAAACAAACTAGAGAGGCACAATTGCATTGCTTTGCACATGTGCTGAGGAGGGATGCTGTATATATTGGGAGAAGAATACCAAGGATGGAGCTGCCAGGTAAGAGGAAAAGAGGAAGACCTAAGATAAGGTTTACGGATGTGGTGAGACGAGACAGGACATGCAGGTGGTTGGTATGACACAAAGATGCAGAGGACAGGAAGAAATGGAAACAGATGATCTGCTGTGGCGACCCCTAACAAAAAAAGTTTAGTTAGTGAATACAAAGCACACAAGATAACATTCAAAAGCAAATAGTTCTGGTATTCTGGTGTAATCCACCATAAAAGCACTGGCACTGGATTGTATGCATCTGAGAAGCTTTGAATAGGAGATTACCACAAGATAAGTGAGCAAGGCTGGTACATGCCATCACTACCATGAAAGCCAGACTGAGCCATGCACAGAACCTTGTAGACACACAGATGGACTAACTAGGAGGTGAAGATAATAGTCTCATCTTATAGCCCAATATTCACTTTCAAAATAGCAAAAGAACCACAGCATGGTTGTCAGACAGCCTCAACAGTTTGATCAAGAGAGTTACTGACTGACAATTTCACATACCTTTGAGAAGTCAAGGTGAAAAAGAACCAACAGCACCACAGAGATATTCAATTCATATGTAAATCCATCCCTTACAAGAGGATTAACAAAACCCAAATGCACTAAACATGCTTACCAAAGTTACTACAGTAGCACTCTGGTGCTATCATTTTTATCATTACACAGTATACGAGGCTGTGAAATCTTTTTATATGTCTTCAAGATAAGCAAGCCTGCCACATAACTTTGTAAGCCAGTCACAGTAAATTCAGAAAAATAACCCAGGATTTCCCTCATAATGCTTTATAATCAGGTATCAAAGTCATGGCCTCAAGCTAAATGCCAAAAATGCATAGTCATCCCATTTGGGAAAAACAAAACCCCCATGAATTATCACATAGGTGGCAGCCCCCTTAATACAGAAGAGGTATTAAGAGATCTGGGGACCCAGGTAGATAGTAATCTCTCCTTTGACAATCATATTGCCAAAGTAGTTAGGAAATCCTTCTGTGTAGTCCATCTAATTATTAAAGGATTCACATCTAGAAATAAAGAGGTTACAGTGCCCCTCTACTCGTCACTCAGACCCATCATAGAGTACAATGCCCCATTTGGGATGTACCTCACAAGACACTTCCAAAAGCTGGAAAGACCACAGAAGTACCTCACCAAGAGGATTACTGTCCTCAAACATATGTCCTATGCAGCCCGACTGGAAAAACTCTGGCTGCACTCAGTGGCACATCACTTACTTAGAGGTGATCTCTGCCTGACTTACAAAGCCATGTCCAACTCAATTGATGGATATGCTCCACCTAAAGAAATCCAAGTCACTGTGAGCCACTCGCTCTAGTGAGCTAAACCTCACCACAACAATAAATAGAACATGCTGGAGGGATAGATTCCTGTCACAGAGACTCCCCATGCTTTGGAACAAAATTCCTAACTACATTAGGCAGAGCCCCTCACTAACACTCTTCAAGAGAAACCTTGACGAGTGGATGGGTAACAGAAAATACACCCCTGGGATCACTTCGTTGGCTCTGCTTGACAGAGGCTCAGTTAATTAATCAATGGGGCAGCAAAAGCTCACACACTCTGGCTAGGCTTATAAATGCCCTCGGGCAGATAGGTTCATCACAGACTGCAGATTTGAACAATAGGAATGAAATGACAGAGATAAAACATAAAAAGCAACAGAGTTTTCAACCACAGGTGCATTATTCTCTGGACAGAGTTACAAAGCAGTCATTACCCTGGTACATCAGGTTCCTTATATAGGGATTCTGCTCTAAGCTAACCAATTTTATTCCTCAGGTCTATTAACTTGTATTACAAGCTCTGGTAGATGCCATTGCTTCATAAGTAAAAGACATTACACCATAATGCCAGCTGCAATCAAAGTTTTGCTCATTTGCTTCATTAGTTCCACTGTAAATTCAGCCAGTCTATCATTATAGCACAACTCTCTAAATCCCACCGTGTTTCCACACTAACTGCAGTAAACATTTTTTAACTTGAAAAGGTCTTAGTTTTACAGTTCCTGTGACAGTTCTTGGGATATATTATTCCAGATGCAGTGTAATCATGTATTGATGCCAAGTAAATTATGTCATGCACAACAGAACTATTAAATTCATATATTTGAAATGCATATTCTAGGATCTCCCACTGCAATGGGTAATTACTTTCTCACATTACATGTGCCCCAACCCCCAAATAGCCAGTAACTCATCAGCTGAGAACGCAATTGTATTTACACACATCAAAACACAATGCCGAATCAGTACATCATTTAACTTCCAGAAGGCTTTCAACTCATTGTATCACCTTCCCAAAAATACTGCAGTGTACACCCAGATATAACCTGAGAACTATATATGACACTCAGAAACAATTTTACTCTAGATATATAACAGCTTATTATAATAAATTCAATTTTTTTAACATTCCCCAGTCTGAGTAAGAGTATGGTGTGCAGAGAGTACTGTTCCAACCTGGGTGGCAAGCTAAAATAAATAAAAATATTTCAGTGTCACAGAAAATCACACCTCTATATGTACATTAAACTGACTAGCAAACAGGAAAAACAATAATAAAGTAAACCAGATAATTAAGCATTACTTTACTTAAGGGTTTACAATAAAACATGGTCTGTAGGAACATGCACAGTTTAATGGACTTAATATTAGCATACAGAACAGTAACCCATAGCAGGTGTTACACATGCAGAGTTAACAGCAAGTCTTGAAATGCTTGTGTAATAGTGTTTCACTTCATTCGGTCTTATAACTCTCTATATGCAACACCAGCTTACAGATGCAAAGAAAGTCCATCACTACCGCAAGAAAATCATCTAGAGTAACTGTGTGGGCAAGTATGAAATCCTAAATGATTGTGTCTGTAGAAAGAGCTGGTGTATTTTATCTCTAGATCCAGCTCAGCATATTCACATGCACAAGTAACTGCCAAATTGTGCCGCGTTTTGAAACACTGCTTTCACTAAGCTCATGAAATAACGTCACAACACATGTACCCACACCCCAGAATCACAGTGGGAGAACCCATTATGCAAACAGCTTAGTCTGCTTTTACTGCACATGGCTATGACTGCAGTTTTTTTATTAACAGAAACAAAAACTAGTGAAGCTCCCAGGAGGAGGTATTCCACGAATATCTGCATAACAATGGAGTGTAACCTAACATCTTTACCCCCGTTTCTTTTAAGTAGATGGCAACCAGATTGTACATGGCTAAACTGATGAACAAAAATATTTTAAATATGAATCTTGCCACAATAAACAGCCAGTCCAAATCCCATTGAGTAATATGACAGTGTCTAGAAGATCAGTCACAATCCTTTATGAAGGATTCTGGAATCCAAGATTCATTTAAATTACAGTTAAAAACCAGAAGTCTGACAATTGGCTTATAAGCTTTTTATAAGTGATCACAGCTGCTTGTAAATGCCAAATTATTGTTTAACGGTTCAGTAGTCACTACCAGATGACACCTGGAGCAGGCACACCCTTTGTACAGCACTGGGTAGTTAAGCAATCTGAATACACCTCACACAATCATTAGACAACATAGTCATTGATAAAATCAATGGAACAACTGTATTCTACAAAGGAGATCTGGAGACAGGCTGCATCAGCCTCACGTCCACTCCAGCAGTACATACATAATCTTTCTGTGTACCATTTAACAGATGATGCAAGGAATATGAAGTGTATATATATACACACACACACACACATACACACAAAATATGATGCAGTACAATGCAATAAAAAATAGTTCACTGATTTTTTTCTGATTTTCAACTTAATCCAGTTTAGGGTCAACCATAAGATTTCCTGCCACTTAATTTGCACAAGGCAGGCATACTAATCCTGGAAACAATACATACAAATTACAGAATGCAAGCACACACTCACATAGTGTACAGAGTTACAGGAAACTTGAAAGATTATTAGCTCACTTACTTACAGATACTGGACGACACTGAAGCACCAAGTCAAAACCCATATGAACGTTGGTGAGACATGCAGGCTCTGCACTGAAAGACAGCCCAGTTAATAATGGGAGAATCGAGTGCTATGTGGCAGCAACATGTAAACTTTCAGGGATGACATAACAGTTACCAACAAGAGAACAGAGCATGACAAAGATATAAAAAGTGTATCTGAAAAACAGAAATAATTTGGTCTACCACTGAATAGAGAGAAATATGAGTCTGACAAGAACAAACCTCAACAAAGTCAAAGCACTATATGATCCCTTTAAAATGCCAAGAGCATTATGAGTTTGAAAGACATGACAAACTATAGTGCAGTCTTCAAAGATTTTAGCATACTGAGTACCCCACTAAGAGAATTAAAAAAGACTGTATGTGAATGGACAAAGGCATCAAAAATATCTACATAAACTGAAAAAGAGCCCGAGTGTAGATAAATAATTACTTCATTAATTAATTAAATTCATTCTTCATTGCCTATTTTCACCATTTCTGAATGATAGGCAGAATAGGTGCACAGGTATACTAGTATCAAGTGTCTACCTCCCACGCAAAATATGCAGGATTTGATTCAAAGTTTGGGGCTAGAACTAGGGTTGCCACCTTTTCAAATGCCCAAAGTGAGACATTTTTGGTACAAATGTCAGATTGTGCAGGGCGAAACATACTCACGGCCAATACCAAGGACATAACTTCACATTTTTTTCCTAAAATAAAAGCTTATTTTTGTAGCATTTTAGTTCCTTATTCTGTTTCGTATAACATTTAGGTGTTTTGGATACAGAATAACTGTTTTATGCAACTATTATATAAAATATAGGAAATAATTTAGTCATAAATTCTCAGGACATTTGCCATTTTTTTAATTTTTTTGCAGGACACAATTGCCCAAAGAGGGACTGTCTCTTGCAAAGTGGGATAGGCGGTAACCCTATCTAGAACATTTTATGAACCAAACTATAAATCTGTCTTGTGTTCCCCGAAATTAAACTGAAAATTATTCACTCTGCAAAGTAATATTTAAAAACTCTTACATCCACGGCTTCTATCTCCATTGGGTGGTACAAGAAAGTGTCTTGTGTAAAATAAATCCCTTAAAGTAGCATACCTCTAAAAATACACACGGCAGTGGAAAAACAGTGAGTATATACCTACACAAACCAATATTAGCATTATTAAAAGATACGCACGTCATAAGCAACTAATATGATGGGAAATTAATGCGTAAGAGGAGGAATCCCTAATTTTCAGCTTTTGCATCAATCCTGGAAAGTTGACTTCTCTAACGCTATAAAGTGACACTAATAACAGCGTGTTTATTTAGTTCTGATTTCTTTCTGACAGATTTGAAGATCAGTGGGAAATTCCAGCTAATCTGTGTGAAAATGAAGCAGTACTTTACTAATACAAACAAACAAAAAGATCTCGCTCCTTTCCATCATGTAGTTGACTCAACCACTGCAAACTTCATTGGTCAATTCAGTTCTGTACACCGGACTAGAAATGCCCTAGGCCCACTGCTCCCCAAGACAAGGCATTTAATAATGACCCTTTAAGCTTCCTCCTTGCTTTGTATCCCCAGTTAAGGAGACTTCATGTCTTCAGGAAGAAAACTGTAGTCATATAACATCCCTAGTCACCTGTGAAAATTTATACTAATTCTGCCATCAGATGATTATCCACATGATCTCTGGCTATGCCCCACTGCCTGATATTTCCCCACTTGGTTGAGTTTTGTGGAGACTGACTATGATTATTAATGGATAAATATTGTTAATGGAGATAGCTATATAGTGTTTCTAAATAACTAATTTTCAGGTCACATGACCAGTAAGGGCTTCATCAAGTTGTCATAGCATGCTTGGGAGTTGTCCCCAATAGCTTCAGAGGGATAGGTACAGAGTTTGGATTCCCTATGCTCATACCTCTCAGGGCAGTAGCCCCAGTCGTTGGAACTCCTCCCCTGGGTCATAATCAGCAAGCAAAACTAACCATGCTTTTCCACATCCTCAGTTTTGTTGTCTAATCCCAGCCTACAGCCCATCAGTGAATTGCAGCATATCATCTCAAAGCCCATCAAGGATCAGGTCTTAGATAACTGCCTGAGCTGGTTGGACTTCTAAATCCAATTAGTTGGAGTACTGATTGGCTGAAAGCACAAAAAATGTAGATGGCTAGGCTCCTGAATGTTTAATCTAATTTGGGGATGGAATTCTTGGTTTGACCCAGACACTGCTGTTTCCCTTTGCTTCCTATTCCTGAATTTTGTGTTTCCAGTTTTTTTTCTCCTCTCACAGTGCATGAAGAATTTTTTTATTCTTGACCTTAATTAACAATTGGGTTGCATGGTTCACTATTCATTGGCAAATAATTCCAAGTCACTGAACATAACATTGGTTTATTCATATATAACTGGCATATATACTTTATAGAAGCACATACAATATCTTCTTTTTTGGCTTTTAAATGCAGTGTTTGCTTTGCTTTAGTGAAAGAAAAATGGGATGGGCGGGTGGCCTAATGGTTAAGGTGTTTGCCTTACAAACACAAGGTGCAGGGTTTGAGTTCCACAAGGGATAATTGGCTAGGCTTAAAATGGCTCGCAAGGGCAGTTAGCTTAGTACTAACCTATGAACCTATGAACCTATAAGCTTATAGTGATAGAAGACTGAGAGCAGACATTTTGGAATCTAGTCCTTGTAGTAAGTCTGTTTATACATAGGCCTTACACTGAAGTAAGTCACACTGAGAGCAGGTCTTTCAGAACAGGGGCAGACTCACTGAGAGCAACTTTTTTGGAATCTGGCCCCTGGTCTTTCTGTGCATGTATAGCTTATTTTATAGCTTTATTTGATTAACGTTTTAATTGGGATTCAAATGTCAGGTAGGTACAGTGGTATGTTTTGAAAGTATTTTAAAATGTATCAGTTTTAGTCGGACATCCATTAGCTTTTTTAAGAAACTACTGTGAATCTCTTTTAATAATCCTTAGATAACATCCACTTTAATGCATTCATTGGCTTGATTTATAATAGTATACTACTCCTGTATTTCTAATCATAGCAGGTATTTACTACCCTTACAGTCACAGGAGAGTTGGAGCTCTGCATCCCCTCCTATAGAACACAAATTAATTAACATTTTGTCCAGTATCATTGCAAATTACATGCATTTTGCTTTGTTTATATTTATCACTACCCTGCTTCATTTTGCTACTTGCTGCATTCTGCCTGTTGATCATGTGGGTTTTAAAAGTAATAAACTACCAGTTAAGCATATTTGCCGTCCAATCAGAGCTACACAGGTGATCAGCTATTCTTACCCTTAACATTCTAGTCACCACGAAGTTTCTTACTTATAATGAGAAACGGAAGAACAGATTCCACTTTCAGTGAAAATAAAGCTCTGACAATTAATAGGACAGCAGTCTATTGCAGGATGCACACATCGGTTTAGAAAAAAATACACACCGGAGACTAATAAATGCTTGCCGATGTTTGTAACTTTCTTACAGCACTGGGCTTATTGCAAATTTTCTTCGCGCCGAGCATATGCTTCAATAAATATAAAAAAAAAAAAAAAAAACAAGCACATTACCTCAGCACAGCAGATAGTTGTTTCCTGGTACTTAGTTTAAAATTAGACTCTCTGGTAGCGATACAATCACAGCTGACCAACATTACGCGCCTAAACCACAACAGGAATGCAACTGGAGGAGGATTGTTATAAAAACAATCATCTGACTGCAACCTCCAATCATATTTCCATTGTGTATTAGCCGCGTTTCATGACAAGATGACATCACAGGATTGTGCGGAAAAGATGTACCCACAAGACTATTTTTCTTTTTTCTTGAAAAAAAAGTTTTAAAATGGGCTGGCTATCGCCACTATATATATTATTTATATATATATATATATATATATATATATATATATATATATATATATATATATATATATATATCTATATGTTTCATACCAGCTACCATAACTCAATATATAGTACAAGTTTAATAATAAAAATTAAAACCTATTAATATCTGTTTAATATTCTAGTATAAATGTAATTAAAATAGTATAATGTAATATAAAATAATATAAAATAGTGTGTGACATCCAAGTTATAGTTTGGCCTGTCTTAGTTTTAAGACAGGTTTTAAAGAAACCATATTGTTCAGTCCTGGAGGTCTAGAAGCATCTAACCATATTTGCCAAAACAATTCACGATATTCCAGGCATGTTTCCCACATACCACCCCTCACATCTTTGCCAACTGTTTCAAGAACAAAAAATGTATAAAACTAAGACAGGCCAAACTATAACTTGGATGTCACACACTATTTTATATTATTTTATATTACATTATACTATTTTAATTACATGTATACTGGAATATTAAACAGATATTAATAGGTTTTAATTTTTATTGTACTATATATTGAGTTATGGTAGTTGGAATGAAACATATATATATATATATATATATATATATATATATATATATATTTATTTATTTATTTATTTATTAAATGAAATGCAGTTTTGCTGTTGTTTGCATATGAATTCATTGCAGTATTTTAACAGAAGCAGTTGTTTTATCAAAGTTCATTCATTGAATTAATTCAATTAACTACAGTCAATCAATTACCATGACAACTGGTATTTCCTTCAGATGAAGTATATAAAGCTGCTTTAGTGATGTGTCTTGTATTCTGATGAAGGATTACGAAAACGGTATTTTGCAAGTGAAGCGTTAAACTATTGTACTTTTGTTCGTGGTTGTTGCTGGTTTTTCTTCATTAAACATCTACGCTGCTCTTATTGGTGGACTCCCAGTGATTTTTGGGTTTTGGGTTTTGTTTCGCTGGTATTTTTCACTTCTTTTAGAATCTAGCCATTGTCACCCCAGTTAATTAATTTTTATGCTCAATAAATCACCATATACAGATGATAGCAGTCTGATTAATGATAGTGAGAAAGAGTTGATGAGGATGAAAGTAGAAAGCACAAAAAACTGACTTGCTGGTTAACATAAAAAACAAACATTATGTCATCTAGCCATACCATTTATTTGCATCTAGAACTTCAGATGTAGAGTGAGTGACAGATTTTATTTATTTGGCCTTAGAGATCTCTGTAGATGTTGACTGTGGCCATGAAATGAAAACATACTTGTTTCTTGGAAGGACAGCTATGACAAATCTGGAAAAGATTTTAAACGTCATATACATCAAATTGTCAGAGCAGTTCTATACATCCAAAGCCATGTTCTTCCTATTAATTAAACAGTGGTTGTCAGAGCTGGCCTGTATACCAGAAAATCTATGATTTTAAACTGTGGTGCAGAAGAAAACTTTTCAGAATTCTGTGTACTGCAAGAAAATTAAATCAGGCAATATTTAAGGGAATAATCCAAGACTGTTTACTGGAAAGTTTGCTGCCAAAACAAATATTCAATGGCAATACAGGATTCACTAGAGAAGCCAGTGATGCTGGGATAAAAATAAGGTAAAAGAAGAAGGAATGTCTGTCTAAGATGTGTAGACAGCACTGCTGACGTAATGAACGTGAATTTGCAAGAACTTCAAGAAGCACTTAATGAAATCCTTGAGGACATAAAGAGTTGTACTTGACCAAATGATTAAACAATCTTCACTTTTTTCCATCTAACCTGCAAGCTATGCTACTGGTGATGTACTAATAGCTGCAAATCACAACTGTGCTAAACTGCTACTGCTAGTACCATAAAAAGAAAGAATAATATAAGCAGTTCTCCTAGTAAAATAAGGAACGGTGCAAATCCCCCCATCAAGCTTGGAACAGCAATGTCTCCTCACCTCTGCCACTCCAGCCTAGCTAATCTTCAACACTGTTTAAATGTAGTTCTCCTGGTAAAGTAAGGAATGGTGCAGATCCTCCCTCCATCAAGCCCGGAGCAACAACATCTCTCATCTCTGCCACTCCAGCTCAGCTAATCTTCAACACTGTTTAAATGCAGTTCTCCTGGTAAACTAAGGAATGGTGCGGATCCCCCTCCATCTGCTTGGAACAACAATGTCTTCTCACCTCTGCCACTCCAGCCCAGCTAATATTCAACACTGTTTAAAATGTATGTTTTACACTTTCTTCCTGCAAATACTTAATTATTACCTGAAACTAGCACACTACTGACCTAATTTCTCATACTAGACTTCTACCCTGCTGCCCATCTAATCTAATTTTACTTATATCTGTTTTTGTTGCCTCCATTTGTTGCTGTTCTATCCATTACTTTCCATATCCACTTAATTAAAATATCTCTACTGTAGCATATACTCACAGCTTCTCTGACTGTTTATTTTTTTGTCAAAGGTTTCTCATAATCTGTGCCTTCTAAGATGACATACACCCTTGTGTATCTCTCCCGGTTGGACCCACTGTATTTTTCCTTTCAGTTATTGCATTCCCAACATTCTTTGTGGCATTTGAAACCTGTGACTGATGTTACGTGCCATCTTCTCTGTTCACTTTCCATTTAACCTGCAAGCTATGATCCTGGTGGTGTGCTAATAGTTGCATATCACAACTGTGTTAAACTGCTACTGCTAGTGCTGTAAAAAGAAAGAATAAATATAAGGTACAGCCATTAATGTTGTTAAGGTGCTGCTATTAATTTTGTTTTAGTTAGACTAGTTGTGATATATTTTTCTACAATGTTGTCCATAGCTTCTGCTCTTTTATTTACTACACACTGCTTTAACAAATTGTAATACTGATTCTCTACTTTTTGATGTACATTAAGTACCAACCTGGAAATGAGTACTGCTCTGAATCAGTATTTTATGTATAGTTAATGGAGTTTGCTGCCATATGGTTGGAACTGACTTTAACCTGTGATGTCCTCCTTTAACTGACATTCTGCTGCTTATTACCATTTTGTTTTATTGCTCTCTACTTTTAACGATGAGCACGGAGCATGGTAACCACTGCATAATTATTTTACTCTGATAATTATTGCTCTAATCTGTACATGACCATTATTTATAATGAAAAATGGTCACTAACATACTGGGTATTTTATGGGTGTAGATAATTACATGCTTTATATTATGGCAAACTCTCAGCATGTTTGCTCATGCCGAAAACTGATATTAAGACCCTTTGCTCTTCTTATACATAATTATTACTAGTTAAATACAATGCATTTGCTTGTGTAGATAACCCTCTGTTTGTACTTGTACTCAACAATGTTTTTTTTAAACTCACTGCATTGTCTGTATAGAAAACTGTTTCTGTGAACTGCTGCATTTTTTGGCTGTTAACTATTAGTGTGTCTCTATATTTTGTTAAATACTGATATCTGGAACTCACTTAATTTTTTTCTCTGAAAACTGTTACTGGTACTCATTGCATTTTGTTGGGCTGTAAAATATTACAGTGACTCACCGAATTTGTACTTTTCATTTCTCCTTATCAGCTGCTTAAACACGTCCTAGTCTCTCCTAATCTTCACATCTATCCTTTACTCATACATACTCTTCTTTCTATTTCTACTTCCCATATATGCCTACTTTTTGTTTCACCTGTTTCTACAAACACCTTCCTCTCTCTTAACTACTAATTTTACCTTTACAAGTTCTGACCTCTTCCTATCCTTAGCTGGTGCCTGCCCTCACTAGGTTCATAGGTTCATAGATTAGAACTAGGCTAATTGTCTTTGTAAGCCATTTTAATCCTAGCCAGTTACCCATGTGAGACTTTAACCCTGCACCTTCTGTCTGTAAGGTAAACACCTTAACCATTATGCCAACCTCCCCAAGCAACACTTTCTCTCCTTTTCTAACTACCTTTTACTTTCCCTTCCACTCTCTACCTCTTTCTGTAACCTAAACATCCCCCATTATGGTTTATAAACCTCCCATAGACAGCTAGACTCTCATAACTAAACTACTTTCATTCTTTTCCTTATCTAGGCAGTTTCCTGGTAAAATATGGGGTGGTGCAGATCCCCACTCCATCAAGCTTGGAACAACAAAGTATCCTCACTTATCCCATTCCAGTCCAGCTACTCTTCAACACTGTTTGAATGTATGTTTTACACTCTCTTCCTACACATACCTAATTACTACCTGCAACTAGTACACCACCAACCTAATTTCTCCCACTAAACGTCTACCCAGCTACCCATCTAATCTAATTTTACTTATATCTGTTTTTGTTGCTTCCATTTGTTGCTGTTGTATGCATTACTTTCCATGTCCATGTAATTGAAATATTTCTGCTGTTGCATCTACTCACATTTTCTCTGATTGTTTATTTTTTTCAAAAGTTTCTCATGATCTGGGTCTTCCTGCTTCATTTCACCCTTGCTACACTCGGCCTCATTTTGCTCCCTACCCTACCCTCATTCCCACACACCCCTGATCTACTTTTTTATGGCTAACTACCTCTGTCCCTACCCCTCTAAACCCCCTCACCTTTCTATCACTCTTACCCTATCAGCTACCCCCTTCCAAGAGCCTGCTCACAGCCCACTTAAACTAATTTATTTTTACCTCCCATTAAATCTCCTTTTGGTCTATCAGTCTCTGCTCACCTTATTCTTTAGCATATTCCTCCTTCCTCTCATCCTCACAAACCTTAAATTACTCAAAACTCTCTCCTTCTCATCTTACTTACTACCTAACAATATCATGCTTTGCTACAATATGATACTATCTACCCTATTGACATCTACTCTACTTCTCCTTAACCACCTTACTTCTTACAATGCTCAATTAAAGCACTTAACCTATCTTCTACCTCCATTAATTCCAAAGTATTCTCTCAATCTCTTCACATATTCCCAATTTCACACTCCATCTTTCCTACAACTTCTTTCCTCCCCAAAATCAAATTCTCCCCTTCTCCCACTACTAGCCTAAAAACTAAGATAAAATATATCTTCTATTACCCTTCACTTCATAATCCTAATTTTACAACCAATGCTGTACTCTTAGGAGGGAGCATTCATCCAAATCCTAGTCTTAGCTTCCTCCCCTGAAATAATAACACAACCATTGATCCTACCACTGCTCAGCCCATCCTCCCTAAAAACACCTATCACTCTACTCCATGAATATTAGAAGTATACTAAATAAAGTTAGTGAATTCCATGCCTAGATTTCACACCACTCCCCAGACATCATTACACTCACTGAAACTTGGTTGAAACCTCAGATCCCTGACAAACACTTTCTCCCCTGAGGTTACAAGATCCTATGACTTGACCAACCAAACAAAATGTGGAGGAGTTGCTATTATATACTCTAGCCATCTCACCATTACCCCTCTGACTAATCCTACCCCCTCATTCTCTTCTGTTCAACTTCTTACTGCCAACTGTAAAATTAATGATCACAATACAATAACTGTAGCAGCTATCTACATTCCCCTGGTGATAACATCTCTTGGGTCTATATTACATGATCAAATGATTAGCTGATTAAACACCTAAACACTGGCCACGTAATATCGAACTGCAAAATAGCGGATGCCAGGAAACATTACCGTCGGCCACAAAAAAATTAACTTTACAACCAAACTAGGTGGGGGGCTTCTCCCCCAACACTCCCTGACATGGGGGTCTGTGCCCTCCCACACCCCCTAACTAAATATACCAACTCGGAGATCACTCCACAGTGGAGAAACTGGCAAAATCCAGTGAACAGCAAAGGGAAATCTTTCCCTGCGTTAAATTGGCCATTCGCTGTTTTTTGCTTTTGATATTACATGGTCAATGTTTATGAGTTCGATCACCTAATCCTTCGATCATGTAATATAGACCCCATATCTTTACTTTGACATATTCTCTCCTGGCTTTCTAAACACCTTCTTAATGAAATCATTCTCCTGGAGGACATTAACATAAAGTGGCTATCTCTCTTCTCAGATACCTCTCACTCATGTATTAATTTTCACAGTTTCTCCCAACTAATCTCTATCCCTACCCATACCAATTAGCCATCCAACTCCAGTTCTCTTATTGACTGGATACTAGTATCAGATCCAAGCAAGTATCACCATCCAGAAAGACTCTCTAAGTGACCACTTCCCAATTAAAGTTCTAAGATGCTTCCCATACTACAGCAGACCACATAAGTTTATTGAATGTCATAAACTCTCTAACTTTCATCCTGCTACTTTTAATAATCTCCTGTCAGCAATAAATTTGTCCTTCCTAAAGTACCTACCACTGGATGAGGCAGTTCTAAAATTTAATTCAAGATTCTTAAACATTGTCAACTCCCTTGGCCCATTATGCACTGTTAGAGTTTAATCAATTATATCCCCCTGACTATCACCTACTACTCACACCCTTGTGCAAAAAAGAGATAAGGCATGGAAAACCTGGTCTAAAACTCATCTCCCTTCCCATTTTCAAAACTGCAAAGAGCTTCATAACCTTGCCAAAAAATACATCATTAATGACGAAAGGAATTTTTACAACAACCCACCAACCTCACATATATCCAACTCAAATAAATTCTGGCACTCCATTAACCAAATATTGCATTCAGATAATCCCTCATCTACTAACCCCTGTCCCAGTAATACACTCCAAGAAACAGTATCCTCCTATAACTCCTATTTTATCAAATTCATCAGTAAAACTGATAAACCCACAAACTCTGACACCAAAGCCTTCAACCTTGTGGACCCTCCCACAACCTCTAAATCCACAAATATTTTTCTCTGTTAAACCATACCTACCAGCTACATTAAATCCTTACTTCTTAAACTGAAACCCTGCTCCCCCTCAGTTGATAACCTACCTATACACTTCCTTCACATAGCAGCTAACTCTCCATACTTATCCTCTCTTGATCCATTTTTCTGCCATTTCTCAGACTTGTAGCTGGTTTCCTCCTAAATTCTGGCTTGATGCCATATTTCCCATCAATTGAATCTTTTGCTTGCCAGTTTTACACTCTCCTAGCAAATTCACTTTGTCTAAAGATTGTCCTTTCCTCAGACCTTGACCCAGTAACATTTCTTCCATTGTCTCTGAACTCAAGCTGAGAACCACTGCACCATTTGATGATACGGGCAAGTGCTAGCATAGCCAGCTAGAATTTTGTAATGAATGATATGTCCCTTGAATAGCAAACTGATTTATACAAGATGCTTGTGTTACAAATGTATTAGAACTGTATGTCATTTGTATATCAAACTGATTTTATACAGATGCTTGTGCTGAGAATGTATTTGCGAGCTTTGCTTGTGTTGAAATGTATCAACAGTGCACCCTGCTGAAATGAAGAGAAATGTACATGTATTTTTGTAGCTGAATTAAATGTAGATGTTCTAATAGAGAATGCTGGGACAGCAGAGGTTAACTTTAAGAAAAATGAGGTAAATGTAAATGAGCTGTTAAGCCATTAAAAGGCATCCCACAGTGCTGAATACAACCGGAGTTGCTGGGTCTGGGGAAGAGCCTTTGTCCATTAGCTCAGAGAAAAGAGGGAGGCCCTAGGCACTGTCATAAACATTTGGATGTGTACTGTGGCCATCTATGATATCTTCCTGTCTCAGCTTCAAAGGGGAATTCTGTGAGAACCTAGAGTCAGGTAAACAAATGAGGTCTTTCTGCCAGTCCTTTTGGAAATGATATCTTAGATATTACAAAGAGAAAGCTCAAAGTATTGAGTATTCTGTTTGGGAAGTCTGACACGAAAGACCCTCACCCACAGATTCTTACATTGCTGTAGTAAGTAACTTAACTAGGGAACAGTAACATTCTCTTAGATTTAGTCAGGAATATAGTGAAGCTTAGTTTAGATATTGTTTTTCTTTATTTGTCTGAGTCTGTCCATCAATGTTCTTTCTAATATTGCTGTGATCTGAACTCTGTGGTTTACTGTAAATATACATTCAGTATTTTCACATATTATTTATTATTAAATATATTTAAAACTTTTATTGTGGCTGGTACTTGTAGAACATAGCTAACCTTAAGAGTGCTTATATTTATTTGGTGACACTCCAAAAGGCCTAACCATCTTAGTGAACTACTACCACTTGTATTAGTATTAATATTACACAATAGAATTGGATACCCTTTGTAAGAGCCTTATAGTAACTGACTGGTGGCAGAGATAACTACCTTATAGTCTGGACAAAGTTGTAATGCAGGTAATCTGTGCCAGCCTTTCCCAGGTGTGTGTGTGTGTGTGTGTGTGTGTGTGTGTGTGTGTGTGTGTGTGTGTGTGTGTGTGTGTGTGTGTGTGTGTGTGTGTGTGTGTGTGCGGCATGTGTGTGTGTGTGTGTGTGTGTGTGTGTGTGTGTGTGTGTGTGAAAATTAAAGCTCAAAGAGTGTGTTTGTCAGCTACTTGGGGCAGGGACACAAAGCAATGGGTTTACAGAGAGGGTGCTAGAGGACATTCAGCTGAGGACCTAACCCTACAACTGTACCAGTGGGAAGTCTTACTGGGGTCCTGGAAGGAGACAGCTAAAGAGACATCCAGACCCCAGGCTGAGTGTGTTACCTGTGTGCTCTTAAGGGAAATTGTACTTGATGCAGAGAGGTCTGCATCTGGAAAGACTGAGTTTATCTATTTTTATTCCAAATGTACGTCCTTCTCTATTGTTAATGGTGAGGATTCAGGCTCCTTGATTACTGGCCCTGCAAGAGGATGCCACATATTGGTGGCCATCACATACTGGTAGCAGTGGTGAGCATCCCATTTATTGTCGCCCCCTCCCATGAAGACTAAAGCTAGTTTTTCAAGTGACCCTTGAGAAACATGGATTGAGAGAAATAAGCCTGCTGGGAATATGTTACCGTATTCACTGTCATGACAGCCTATCTGTGTTGGCATTGCTGACCCCACTATGATGTTGTACTGTCATGTCATATGCCTGCAGTCATAATGTTCACTTAATAACTTGGCATTTTGCTGGCTGGCTCCATGTAGCCATGTTAAGGGATTGTGGTCTGTAACTACAGTGAATTTCTTTCCATACAGCTAAGGCATAGTTCAGCTATACAATGACATACACTTTCATCTGCATTGCGTCTTTGCTCACAAAACATTTTTCTGTAAGCCTCAGGTGTTAACTTAAAATATTGCAATAGAAAGTGCTTCCCTTTTTCATAATCTAAACAATCAGTATCAAATAATTTAGAAACAACAGTTACAGCTTTATCATGGAGTAAGGGGGTGAGGAACTGTGACCACAGCCCTCAGTCAGCATTATACTGTCTTCATACTCTTTCAAGCATATGAATATGCACCCCCCAACAAGCATTAATCTCACTGTAGTCCCTTTCTCGGGAGCATATGAGCTTGTTTTAATGGTAAGCTACATCCCTCCACTCTGTTAAACAGTAGGATGAACTTGTTCCAGCTGTAATAAGCTCATCAAAATGGACAATTTCTTCTTAAATTTTGAAGTCATCACCTTCAGAATGCCTGCTGATGCCTTATAAATGTTTTCTCAGCTCATGTCTAGACAGAACAGGCTTAGTCTTCCAGAGGCCCCTTTGAATCCTCAATCAAAACCAATTGTAGAAAGGTTTTCCTCTTATTCCCTCCTTGGGAGGACATCTAAAAGTTGCACCTGGTCAGACGTGATTCCTTACTGTACTCTTTCCTTCATTTTTCTTATTCATTGCTTTCTGGAAAAGGCCAAAATTCACATATTCATTCTGATAACTCCATTTTTGCCATTGTGATTGTAGTTTTCTATTCTCTGTCCACACATTAAAGACAAGTTTCTTCATTTGAAGCTAAACAGGTGACTATTGTCACACCCATTCAGCAAGTCTCACTCAGATCTTCACTCCTTATGCCTAACCACATGGTTTCTCCAATTCTAGTGATGGCCAAGGACCCGTCATACCTGAAAATAGTGATCCATTTCTAGGACAATTGGTGCTCTGGGCAATCCTGAGAGTTGGCACCAGAACCTGAATTTCAGGACAAAGTTCTCCATAGTTGAGGAATACAAAATGTCGAAAAGGTCCTTTAGATACCATAGCAAAGTGATTACATTCCTGGCTACAGTTACAAACTCCCACATTACAACCTGCTAAACATATTCATATAAGCAGCCATAATAACAGCTATGGCTACTTAAAGGACTGTTCTCATGCCCTCTCTGCAACTATTCTGTGGGATTAATCATGCCACCTAACAGCATGTATACTCAGAGCAACCACTCCCATTACTCTCTTATAGCTATGTTACTGAACCAGATCCTCAGTTCTACTAACAGACCTAACATCAGAAAAAGGTACAACAGTAATTAACTATTTTTTATTTGTGCCATTGTCTAGGATTTAAATAATTTTACTGTTCTTGTTCCATCTGTGTTTTGAGTATTTAACCCAAGTATTTGATTCTGATCTCAGCTATTTGTCAGTCAAAAGGACTTTCTTCAGTTATTTCAAAATGTAGTCAGCCTGCCAACTCCGTTTCACTGGCTTCTTTAAAATGTGTGAACATTTTCTCACAGGCACGTCTCTTCTCAATTCATTAGCCAAGGCTCTTTTTCTTCATTGGGATTTGTGTTTTCTTTGTTGGAAAACCTGACTCAGGTGTCATCTGAACAGGCTGCTACTGCTGATCTCAAATCTGCTTCTTGGAAGATTATTTTCCTGCTAGCTCTCACTTCTGCCAGGAGAATTTCCCAGCTTCAAGACTTATCTGGCCACTCTATTTGCATGGTGCCCTCAAAAGGCTGGGTGGCCATAAGAACAAATAAATCCTTTTTTAAAAACAAGAAACATCTTTATTGAATTGTCACTTATAACACAGACAATCTTACATTTATATACATGACAACAAATTATATTGACATATTTTCAGTTACAAACATTATACATCACTTACAATATTCTATACAGATATTGTCAGACAAACATCACACGGCTCATTTAATTTTTGCCATCCCTTAAACTTCATTTTTCCTCCAAACGTGTTTTTGCATGCATTGTTCACACAATTTCCATTTTTTCTATATCATTTGCTCCTAGCATTTTCTAAAAGTCACACTTCCAGATCTTTTATCTCTGTTACTATATTTACTACTTCTAGTGTGGTTAGTTTAGACTTTGATTTCCATTTTCTAGTAATTGTTTTTTTGGCAGCCACCAGAATTAAACTCAGCAAGGCCTTACTATGTCTAGGTAATTCTGATTTTGTATCACAGCTCAAAAAATCATTTTCTTAGTTACACCAATTTGCTCATCCAGTATTTCTGACAGAGTAGTCTGCAGGGAATTTGTAAAGTCTTCCAACTCATTACATTCCCCCAAAATTTTACCCAATTGTCTCTTTATTCCCTATCATACCTCCAACATGTTCAATATACCTGAGGAAAAAATCTTTGGAGTCTGTTTGGGGTATAAAAATACCTATGCAAACACTTTCAAGCAAAGATCCTAAAGCTTGTAGACATTGTTGCACAATTGTTAGCCATACATATATCCTCCAATCATACCTCTCAACCTCTTAGTGCAAGAAATTTGAACAAAAACTGACAAAATGGGGGAACAAAGGGCCAAAAATAGAGACATATTTTAAATATTATTCATACAAAATTAGAAAGTTGCTCGACTAAGAGGGTTTGTTTTAACATACATTTCTGAAGGATTTGAATTCTAAAACTTAAATGTATGTCATTATTTAGTGACTTCAATCCTTGGATCACTGTAGTGATTTGTCAAAAAAAAACAAATTTTATGAGGACCAGACCAAAAATATGAACAAAAAATCTGGACATTCTGTGAAAATCTGGACAGCTGAGAGGTATGCCTCCCATTGTTTCTTTGTGAATTACTTATCCATTCTCTCTTCCCAATCCATTCTAACCTCCGCTGATTGATTTCTATATTTAAATAAAAAATATTTTGCCTAAAATTGCAATAGAGACAAATTTAAATCAGGCCATCAGACTGGCATTATTCTTTCTGAACTACTTTAATATAAAAGAATATTTGTGCACTCTCTGGATGTCCAAAGATAACACAGATTTTAGAACAAAATTAATCACAAAGGATTCTCAGTTATTTGTTTTATATTGCAAAAAAAAAAAAAACAAGTTGGGATCTAAAATTTTGGAATGAAATATTTCAAAATTGTTACATTTTGTTACATAAAACGAAAAAAAATCCTTAAGAACTCAACTATGGCCCATTCTGTTCGGACTATGGCTGCCTCTCAACATCCCTTTTGTTGGTAAGGTTCTTGAGAAGATCATCTACATACATGTACAAGTTCACTGTTACAAGTTCAATGAAAACCAAAATCATGACCCATTTGGCTTTGCAAAGCTATAGAAACTAACAGTACTGTAGGCTGTATGTCACAGTCCACACAGACCCTACCTAATGTAGGCTGTCTTTAAAACAAATGTCCAAGACAGCATATCTTTTTCAGATCCAACTTACAGCTCTGTAAGCATGTACAGAGAGCAAAAAAAATCTAAGGATGGGAGTTTCTCACAGGCCTAGCTTCCAGCTTTTTATGCAGGTACTTTAGCAAGGTACAATCCACAGGGTAGCTCCTACGTGGGTCTCTCTAATGTGATTCCAAGTTCTTCTTTCAGATGGTCCTTCAATGAGGAACTAACTTTCTGGTTTACTACTTTCAGGCAACTTCAATATATACAACTCGGATTGTCAATTAAAACCTTGTTATCCAGCTAACTGCTATAAAAATATTCCCACATTATATGAAGTAGTATACTTTAGATACCTCATTCATCTTTAAGGGCAAATTGCCCATTTTACAGGCAAGTAGGCATATTATATTTATTGCATGTACATCTGACACTGTACACCTGTTATTTCTGCATGACAGATGCACAGACCTAAACTAAAGTGTGTGTGTGTGTGTGCGTGCGCACAAGTGAGCATGTGTGTGTGTGTGTGTGTGTGTGTGTGTGTGTGTGTGTGTGTGTGTGTGTGTGTGTGTGTGTGTGTGCTTACCTTTTTTTTTCTTTACTTTTACTAAAATGTCAGTCAATACATTTAACATTATTTGTAACTGTTCTCTGTGGAGCTATTATTGCTAGGTCCTCATTGATAGTAAATTATATTTAGCTGGAACAAGCATAAATAATAAATAAATACATAAAATAAAGGAATGAATGAATACATAGTCATAAGCAAGGTACATTTTCCATTTTATATACTTTTGTGGTATTTAGCATATGCCTTTCAGGCCTCTGTCTCATACCACTAAGAAAAGATACCTGATAGTGGTGTGAAACACGCACATACAAACATTGTATACAAGGATGGCATGAGATAAGAACTTCAGCCTTCTGCCTCATTTGCTGTTTGGCATTGTCTATGAGTGCCTTAATATCTGGTATAACAGGATGGATGAAAGAATGAGATGGTCAACACATATACAACCAACTTCATCAGCACGAATTTCATATTATGCCACTGTGCAGGAATCACATTATTTGACATGCAGTCTTTAACTGATGCATTACAATAAAGTGTTGTTTTTGTTAAAGCAGTATACCTATTTATTATACATCTTTTATAATAAGATTCCTGCATATTCTGATGATGCAGTACACCTAGATACATATGGACGCAAAGTTTCCTTTTTGTACATGCACTATAAATTTCGACATTTCATGGTAATGCATTATTAATGAATATCCATGTATATTTAAACATTTCCTGGTAAACATAACCTCTTTAGATTTTTAAAAAATGCAAGGACATTTCAGTGTTCACACTTACTTGTACTTTTCATTTGATGCTGTTTGTAGCAAGCTATAATTCTTTATTAGCACAATATATAACATTTTATCAAACATGCATCAGACCTTTTAATACTTGCAGCTGTCTGAATATCTTGCCATTTTCCCCAGTAACCTACCACATCTTAAATACTTCGGAGAATCTATGATCTGTACTTTTATGTCTGGGAGCAGGAGCGCTACAGAATCCTGAAAGCCCAAAATCCTGAGACAAAAATCCTGAAAGTTCAAAATACTGAAAACTCAAAATCCTGAAAACACACAGGATACCATCACTTAATATATTCCAGCAAAAGTACATACAGAAACATATTACCCTTCAACTATATGCAGGGGGGCAAGCCTCCCTGCACCCCCCCCACCCCCTGCTACTTAAATATATCAGCTCTGAGATTGCACTTCACTACACTAAGTGCAATCTTGGAGCTGATATATTTAAGTAGCAGGGGATGTGGGGGGTGCTTGCCCCCCTGCTTATACTTGGAGAACAGTTATATAGTTTGTGTTTTATTTGTTTCTGTATGTACGTGTGCTGGAATATAATGAGTACTGGTACATTTCCCTGTGAAAGGTGCAACATGTGTAAATTTATCACTAGTGACTACCAATTTATTGTACCTGAACTGCATTATATATTCACAAGTGACTTTTATGCTACTTGTGAGACTACGAATTTTATATACCTAGCCACTTGCACAGAATGTAATGTATACTATGTAGGTTTAACCTCTAGGAGGCTGGGAGACCGCATTTATAATCATATATATGATATAAGGAAGATGAACCTAACAAATGCTTTAGCTAAGCATATAGATATGTACCCTGACCATACTTTTAAATTTAGGGTCCTACAAGTTATAAGTATAAATAAGAGAGGGGGTGATGGACAGAATTATTTAGAAACAGCTGAGTTAAACTGGATTTTAAGGCTGAAGTTTCATATTCAACCGGGACTTAGTCAGTCAGCATAAAACCTGTATTAGCAGCACGTAGATAGATACACTAAATTTAAGCTCTTTAGCTAGTTACCTTATATATATATATATATATATATATATATATATATATATATATATATATATATATATGGCTTTGAGATTATTTAATAATAATGTTTTATAGAATGAATGATATATATATATATATATATATATATATATATATATTTTTATACATATATGTACATATAATTCTATGTGTTTTTAAGGTTTGTATTTTTCACATAAATGTATTGATATTTATTATTAGTTAAATTGAGTTGATATCATATATTTTAGGATTGATGTGTCTTTAGTAGTTTTGAATGTTTCTGGTATTTTTATTCTTAAACATGTAGTTATATTCTTAGATAAGCATTATATATGTATGTGCATATGCTTATGTTCACACATCTATATATATGTTTCATATGCATGATGATTTTATATATATATATATATATATATATATATATATATATATGGTTCCCATTCAGAAGCCTGAAACATCATAAGCCTGAAAATCAAAATCCTGAAACCAAAAGCCTGAAAATTCAGAATCCTGAAAACTCAAAATCCTGAAAGCCCAAAATCCTGAAAGACCAAAATCCTGAAACTCAAAATCCTGAAAACACAAAATAGACATACTGATGTCATTGTGGCTTTGCTATTGTTAGCCCTGTGGTGTTAGGTCATGCGTTGGGGTCAGGTAAGTGTGTTGGTTTTATTTTAGGGTTAGGGGCGGTTTAAGTGAGTTAGGGTTAGGGCAGGTTAGGCATGTATGCAATAGTGACAAATATTGGGGTTAGCGGTTTAAGTGAGTTAGGTTTAGGCTGGTCAGGTGAGTGTGCGATAGTGACGGACCTTAGGGTTAGGGTTAGGGTCAGGGTCAGTTGGTAGATATTAGTGTCTTTATAGTGACATATTAGCATTATTTGTGTTTTCAGGATTTTGAGTTTCAGGATTTTGGTCTTTCAGGATTTTGGGCTTTCAGGATTTTGAGTTTTCAGGATTCTGAATTTTCAGGCTTTTGGTTTCAGGATTTTGATTTTCAGGTTTATGATGTTTCAGGCTTCTGAATGGGAACCATATATATATATATATATATATATATATATATATATATTGGTATAAAGAAAGGGATTTATATATATATATATATTTAGTAGTACTGAGCTCTGCCACACCTTGTTGAGATTGCTGAATTGATTGGCTAATTGATCAATTGAATAAGTGTTTTATGAATTGATTGATTAACCTGTTGGGCTAAGATATATAAAGCACTTGTATTGAGTCACTTTTATAAACATGAAGAAGTGTACCTGTTGTACGTGAAAGCTCTTGCTTTGTAATAAATCCAGTTCATTTTACATCGTGGAGGTCTCCATTTGTCTTGTTTTGTGGATATAACCTTTTAATACTTGCAGCTGTCTGAATATCATGCTGTTTTCCCCAGTAACCTACCACATCTTAAATACTTTGGAGAATCTATGATCTGTACTTTTATGTCTGGGAGCAGGAGCACTACAGAATCCTGAAAGCCCAAAATCCTGAGACAAAAATCCTGAAAGTTCAAAATACTGAAAACTCAAAATCCTGAAAACACACAGGATACTAACACTTAATATATTCCAGCAAAAGTACATACAGAAACATATCACCCTTCAACTATATGCAGGGGGGCAAGCCTCCCTGCACCCCCCACCCCCTGCTACTTAAATATATCAGCTCCGAGATTGCACTTCACTACACTAAGTGCAATCTTGGAGTTGATATATTTAAGAAGCAGGGGATGTGGGGGGTGCTTGCCCCCCTGCTTATACTTGGAGAACAGTTATATAGTTTGTGTTTTATTTGTTTCTGTATGTACGTGTGCTGGAATATAATGAGTACTGGTATCCTGTGTAGTTTCAGGATTTTGAGTTTTCAGTATTTTGAACTTTCTGGATTTTGATCTCAGGATTTTGGTCTTCAGGATTTTGGGCTTTCAGGATTCTGTAGCGCTCCCCGGGGAACACATGATTAGTATCCTCTTCAGAGCCTGGTTGGGTAATCTGGAATCTGATGACAACTTTTCAGGTAATATACTACTGTTTCTTGAAATCAATCTGTAGACACATTCTTGGATATAACTCTAGACAGATCTCAAAGTGCTTCTTAACCAGAGGTTTCATGAATATCAGTCTTGTACTTCACACATTCTCTTTAGACATATTTGTTTTGAATAAATGTATCCCCTTTCCTCACAGAGGCTTTCTATCTTTGTTACAGAAACATCTCAACATAAGTATTCAAAGCTCAATCCAGCTAAGCATTCCTTTTAAAACAGTTAACTAATGGGTCTTTTATTTATCTGCAGTTGCAGTATTCTGCACCCACCAAAATATACACCTAAACAAAGAAGCACCATTCTGTCATAACACAACTCATCTACACAACCCCACAGAATACAGACTCAGAAAAGTCACACAAAGTCACGTAGCGTTGATTTTGAGATTAATAAATTGAACTTGACCCATTTGAAACACTTCCACAAATGTACCATAAAATTCTACTTACTGCTACTTACTTACATAATCTTGAATATATAATGTAACTTCATTTTTTACTTTTATTTCAGATTGCACATGTATACTGTACCAGGTTATAAACTAACAGCTAATCAAGAAACTAGAAACAATTTTACTCCACCTATTAAAACTGATCCACAATCTCTGAATTAAATTCAAATTTACTTTTATTTCAGCCTACAACTATATAATATTACATTTTATCAGCTAACAACCAGTCAAGAAAATGGAAGCAAATGAGAATGCCCCAAGTTGGGAAACTTTGCCCCCCTCCCCCTACAGTTTATATCTACACTCTCTGTGCTCACACAATAGTCATACAAGTGGAAACTAAAAAATGAAATGCTAATGCAAAAACACAGATTCTTTAATGAGAAACTTGAACAAAAAGCCTCTTTGATAAAACATAAACAAAGGTGAAAAAAGTTGACATTATGTAATGCATGACTCTAAAGAAAGCATTTAAGTAGATATTCTGCTCCAACATAATACAGTGAGTATGGACAAGAAATGGATTTAGAGAAATACAGGGTACAGGTTTCAGGGAATGGTACACATTTATTCATATCTGTGTCTTCATTATCTCACTGTGATTATTTTAGTTTACCACATTTATCTTTTACAATAGCTTCATCAGATATTTGCATTTCAAACTGGGAATTCTGGAAAATATCACACAAACTATGGTTATATATTTGCTTAGCTTATCAGTAAGCACATAATTTACAGCTTTTAAAGATGTCACTGTTATGACAAATAATTATGAAAGCAAAGCAGAGTATTTTCTTTTCGTCTCAAAGGGTATAGTAAGGGACAAGTGAAAGTGTATGTGATTTTTTTGCCCATTATTTGTCTGTTCTAAAGATGACACCCCATCCCCCCTTGTCTAGCTGGAGAGGTGTTGTGGACATGAATCACATTTGTTGGGTTCTGTCGCTGTTCTGTAGAACTCAACAAGTTTTACTATCACTTTCTTACTACGGTAGTGAGTGAAACTTTTTGTAATTTTCATTCTTTGTACAATTGCTCAGATTCTGATATGGAATCACAGCTGCCCTAAAATTTTCTCATATAACTCACTCTTATTGTAATCTGATGAAGAGGTTTATGATCACTTTCATGTATCTGGTAACATTATATCATCTATCTTATTTATAAAAGTTCCTTTAGGACCCTTTCATCTACAAAGAGGCTTGGCTCAATACTTCTCCTCATCTAAATTGTTTCTATTATTCGGTTTGTATAGATTCCTGCTACCTGGTTATAGAAATTGAGCAAAGGTAGTATTTTAGCATTTCTTTTTTTTTATTAAGAGACACAACCCTGTAGCCTTCTTGTAACACCTTAATATAAATCTTTTTAATCTTGCTTCTTAAGAGTTCTTGCTATTCCTTCCCAGATTTTGCAATTCTGCATGTATCTGTGGGTATATATGCTTGTAACATGTTTAATCAATGATTCGTTTAGTCTTTGACTTTTTTGGTAAACAAATGCCATTGGTATAGGTGGTTGAATTATCTTACATTTGATTTGTTAATGATCAGCTATAAAGTAATTCAGTGTGTTCTGTCTTCCTTTCCAGTTCTGTGATTATGGAGTTTGAATATATAAGCTCCAGGAGTGTGAGAGCAGGTTCTCCTTTGTTGGAGGGTGTGGGGGGCAGAAGCCCAAATGTAAAATTACTTTTTAAAGTTTTTTATATATACACACACACACACACACACACACACACATATATATATATATATATATATATATATATATATATATATATATATATATATATAAAGGTTTACTATAGGCATTTTGAATCCACTTTGGTCAACCATTTAGAATGTCAACCTGAAAAACTGAATCTGGAATGTTGAAAAGTAAACCAAAGTGAAAATGAATACACCGACAACTGTGGCCTGATGCATTCAACATAGCAGGAGGTGCAGGAGGTGACATCATTCCCTTCCTGCTATGCACATTAATGTACCATTAAACTTTACAGTCAACGGTACATTAATTCTATTATTTTGCAGTATCCAAATATTTATACACTTCCGCTTGCTCAAGTTCTTTTATACCACATTGTTGTCTCAAATTGATGTTTTCCTGGTGCTGCAGTTTTCCTGATTTAAAGTTTGCTATTGCACATTTATCAGGATCAAATGACATTCTTATAACATTTGAAAAGGTTTTGACAACTTGCAGTTGTGCTTTCAATTCCTGATCTGATGAGCTATATAGTTTTAAATTATCTATTGACAAAGAGAAGATGAGAAATCTTTACACATTGTTTTTTTCTAGGGGCCAAATTATAGCCATGACCTAAGCTGTTAAGTAGACAGATTAATGCAGAATAGCAGCAGTGACAGAGAGTCACCCTGGAATAATCCCCTTTGATTTTTTTCCCTGGAATAATAATTTGTTCTTTATCATGGTTTAACTGCAAAGTGGACTGCCGCTGTTTCATGGTTACTGTAATGTGGTCGATCAGTGTAGGGTGTATCTTATACATTTTTAAGCACTTTTTTAACCATGAATGTGGGATACTATCAAATGCTTTTTTGTAGACTTAGATTCTTCCTTTTTTACAGCTCTCCACTATGACTTTAACAACAAATGATCCTTTGTTCCATATAACTTTCTTTTATTGCCCTTTTGTTCAACTGCCATAATTGAGTTTTCTTCTAAATGACTGTAACTCTGTTGGCATCAGTTCCAGTGTATAGTTTATATGTCGTCAGAAGGAAAATTATTGGTCTATAATTTTTAGAGTAGCTTGCATGTTCACTCTTAAGTAGGAGCATTGCTTTTCCTGTTGTTAGCCAGGTTGGTGTATGTTCAGGGTGCGCGTATAAATAGCTCTTACTCATGGCTAAATCTTTATGAAAAGATGTTAATACTTTTAGCCAGAAGTTAGGTACTGTATCTGGGTCTGGGATTTTCCAATTAGAAGCTTTTCTTAACTTTGTTTCAATCTGTCTGGCTGTTACTTCATCCCATTTCATATCCTGTACCTTTAAACTTCTTATTCTTTCTTTTACTTCTTATATCCATTTAGCATCTTTGTTATATTCCACAGGATTTTCATAGATACTTCTATAAAATGTATCTATTTCTTCTTTTCTTGGCAGTCTTTCAGTTCCTTTTATCTTGTTTCTCAGTTCTCTATAAAACGTTTTGGGTCATCATATACCGGAAGAATGCAAAGTACCTGTAATCACTGCTGCACAGGTAAAAAACACACTCTTCAAAGCCAAGAACACAGCATCCATGGGACATGACAACATCCCAGTCTGGGTTCTACATGAACTACAGAACGAACTGGCTTCCCACCTAAGTACCATGTTCAGTCATAGCCTCACCTCAGGCTTTGTGCCCACTGAATGGCGCACAGCAACGGTTATCCCACTCCACAAAGGGGGAGCAACCACGGACCCCAGGAACTACTGCCCCATTAGCCTGACAAGCCTGGTCTGCAAGGCTATGGAGCGTATCATCATGGAACTTATAAACAATGACATTGGTAATCTCCAAACTCTGGGCCCTACCCAGTTCAGGTTTGTAAAAGGCAGATCATGTCTCCTAAACCTGATAGAATTCTTTGAAGCGGTCACCAAAGCCGTAGATGAGGGTAAGGTGGTTCACACAGCCTATCTAGATCTCACCAAGGCTTTCAACACCTTCCCCCACTCTGGAATTATAGACAAACACACTAAACTAGGTATAAATCCCTATGTCACAAGATGGGTTGCCAACTGGCTCACTGACAGAACCCACACTGTGGAAGTAGCAGACTCTAAATCCAACTTCAGACCAGTGACAAGTGGAGTACCACAGGGTTCAGTACTAGGTCCTCTCCTGTTTGGTATCTACTTCTCTGAAGTACAGCTAACACAGAAGGTCTTTGGCTAACAAAGTTTGCAGATGACTGCAAACTAGGAACCATAATCAAAAGTCCTAACAATGTGGACATCCTACAAAAGGGCCTCACTGAGACAGATGCCTGGTGTCAAAGCCATAGCCTCAAGCTCAATGCCAAAAAGTGCCTTGTCATCCTTTTTGGTAAAAACTATGTACCCATGAACTACCACATAGGTGGTAGTCTACTTAACACTGAAAGTGTGATAAGAGACCTTGGGACACAGGTAGACAGTAGTCTCTCCTTTGATAATAACATCGCCACAGTGGTCAGGAAATCCTTCTACATGGCACACCACATCACAAAAGGTTTCTCATCCAGGGAAAAAAGAGGTCATTGTTCCCCTCTACTCATCACTCATTAGACCCATTATAGAGTACAATACCCCTTCTGGTATGTACCTCACAAAACATCTACAACAACTGGAAAGGCCACAGAAATACCTCACAAAGAGGATTATCGGCTCAAACAGACGTCCTATGGAGACCGTCTCAAAAAACTCCAGCTTTACTCTATCGCATATCGCCTACTCAGAGGCAATCTCTGCCTAACATACAAAGCTATGTCAAACCCAGAGCTGTTCCCAATCCCAATCCAGAAATCCCAATCTCTCCGAGCTACATGCTCTAGGGACCTAAACCTTCTCACCACAATAAACAGAACATGCTGGAAGGATATATTCCTGTCCCAGAGACTTACCATACTCTGGAACAAACTACCTATCTATATCAAACAAAGCTCCTCATTAGCACTCTTTGAGAAAAATCTTGATGATTGGATGGTAGATAGGAAATTCACCCCAGGGATCACTTCTGTGTCTCTGCTTGACAGGGGCACAGGAAAATAATTTTCTTGGGTAGCAAAAGCCAGAGTACCGTTTGGCTAGACTTATATAGGCCCTAGGGCAATAGCCTAGTACCTACCTATGAACATATTAATAAATTGCTTATTTTTGTACTTTTCCTTTATATTTATCTGCATACCTTCTAAGTTTTTCCGCCTGTGCTGAGATTTTTAGTTTGTTATTTGTGATAGCACATGCTAGATCCTGGTCTGCTCTAGTACTGTGCATTGCTTATATCATGTCTATCTTTCTTATTATTTTTGTTTATCTGTTCTCTCTTCTATATTCTTCTAACATTGACACTTCTTGTCTTAATTGCTTTATAGTTTTCTCTATTCGATACTTCCATGATGGTATTCAATTTCTCCCCTTTCTTTCCCTCACTACCCTGTGTTCTTGTGGTAGACCTTTATCAGTTATTAATTTAGCTGCACAGTTATATATCCTGTTTACTTCTGTTATATTGCATGGATCTCTATGGACAGGCCTAATTACTGTGTTCATTTGTTTTATCAAACTTCTGACTTTTTGGGTTTTATTGACATTCTGCAATCTATTTCTTTCATTGATCTTAATATATCTATCTCCCTTAAATCAACCAACTCTTCTCTTAGCTCATTTTCGTCTAATATGAGGGCACATTTTTTATTTGCCATTTCCTACTGGTATTCTATCGAAAGTCCTATAGCATCTTCATGTTGCGCATTCTCTTCAATTTCAACCTGTGCCATCCGTTGCTCTGTCATATGGGAACTCACTGGCCTATCACTCCTCAGCATTGACTGCGTCAGAGTTTCCACAGTTTCCTGTTCCTTCCCTTGCTGTCCAGCTTCAAGTGAATGTTTATACTGGTTTCCTGTGGAAGGCTCCAAAAATATCTTCATATGGCATCTGATCAATTGCTTCCTGTTTCACTGGTTTCCCCTTAATCTGGACATCCATTGCTCTATCCTGTTGTGGTGCTTTCTGAATTAGATTTTCCACACTGTATCCTTCACTTTGCAAATACTCCATAACCTCAGTTTCTTTTTCCTTAACTTCTCCATTACTAATCTCCTTTTCTACTTTTTCTATTTGGCTTTTTATTTTTTGTATTGTAAAGTTTTCCACATCTGGATTCTTTTGCCAATATTTCTGTTCAGATATCTTTGGTGCTCCTCTTTCTGTATTGGTTAGTTTTGCTTTCTCCTTTGCATAAATATTGCACCATATTAAATCTCTTTTCCTTTCAAATGTCCATATTTCTTCTTCAGATGTCTCCTGATCTTCCTGCTTCTCCTTACTTTGTGGACTTGCTCCATTTTGCTGTGATGTAACCTGTGTTAGACCTTTTACAACAAATCCTTCACTTCCCAGGTACTCCATAACTTCAGCTTCTATTTTTTTTAACTTTTACTTTACCAATCTTCTTTTCTACATTCCCTCTTTGTGATATTTTTTTTCCTCACTGTGAAATTTTCCATATCTGGATGCCTTTTCCTGTTGTTCTCTTCAAATATCTTTGGGGCTGCCTTCTTTATATTGATTAATTTGGCTTTCTCCTTTGCATAAATATTACATAATATCAAATCTCTCTTTCTTTCCAATGCCCATATTTCTTTTTTATACTTTTCAAAAATCTCTAGGTTTTGCTTTTTATATTTTCTCACTTCCTCAGATGCTTTTTCCAAACAGATCAATGTTTCTTATCTATATACTGTTTTTCACAAATATGTTGTATTAATGAATACAATTTTTTTATTTGAAGCTTTTGGTAGTTTTTCTTGTGGAAGTATTTTTCTTTCCTCTAATTTCTCTCTTATTCATTTTATATATCGTGTGTCTGGAAATTCTGGGCTTTTTGCATAATAGTAACAATATGTAATTTCTTTCTTATCCTCAATAGTCCACTTTATAGTCTTCATGGCTCTTCTTTGGCCTATCAATTTTTGTGTTTTTTTGTAGACTACTACTTCCTTCTACAACAGGGGAGCCATCCTCCCCCTGGGCCTGGCCTGGCCCCATTGTAGGAATGTTTCTGTATTTTGAGGATTCTACACTGTCATCTTTTCCAATCCTGGCAGCAGTGTGCCTACCAGGATTGGGCACTTTTTTATCTTGGGTCTTGTGCACCCAGCTATCTTTTTAATTTTTAACCTACTTCTGTCCATGACATATGCAATATAAACACAGTCTATATATCAGTATCATTGTGGTGATATTTTGTGAAAAACAGGGTCCACCTCATGAAGGGACTCACCAAGACTTGAGGATGAACTCAGTTTCAACAATACTACTCTCCTTTGCTTGCTGACTTATCATCTCTCCATTTGGACCCCGTATGTGACATATCTTTAGTGTAGGTAGAGTGATGATCACAAATGAAACTGAATTGTTTACATTTGTGATCATCACTCTAGAATACTTTTTTTGAAAAGTATATATGTTTTGGTTTTATGTTTTTGTTGCACTTTTGGTTGTATACGGAGGAGAGCATGTGTAAATGCATTGGTTACATTTGTGGTCAGGATGTTTCTATGAGTTATTTTGTTGTTGTAACTAATCTTCATCCCCAGTCTTTTGTGCTTGGTGCAATTGAATCTGTAAACAATATATATATATATATATATATATATATATATATATATATATATATATATATATATATATATGGCTCCCCTTTCAAATATTTAAAGACTTCAATCCCTAACGTTATTTTCACGAGACAAAAGTAACGAAAACCTAAAATCCTCAACCACAGACTTTTTCCCAGGGCAAGTAAACACTTGCCCATCATGGGGAAATATGGCCTTTTCCCCACTGCAGTGTGATCCCAGAGTTGGTATATATAGTTAGGGGGGTGTGGGGGCACAGCCCCCCACCTAGGTACATTTCAGATGATACAGTATGTACTGTGTAGTTTTGGGCAAGTGTTTTATATTTTTAAAGTGTGATTTATATGTCATTTTAATGCTTAATATCTTGCAACTAGGCAAAGCCACTATAGATGTATCATTGAAGTTTTTTGGTTTCATATCTTTTTGTTTTATAAGCACTGTTGTCTTAGTCTTGAAAACTAGAGCACATGTAGTCTGCTGAGTAGTAACTTTATTTAGCCGAACTTCCAGCTATAATTACATAATATATAGAAGTTTTTAAGCTTCTTTACATAAAAAGCAACTCAGCTAGAAATGCTAAATTATTTATTGACAACAGTGTAGAGAGGGTATGAGCATTTATGAATTGCTTTGGATAGGAAACAGGGCATGATGTGTTTACATTTATGTTTCTAACACAGGAGTTGAATGTATAACATATACAATGTTGTATTCTCATCAAGCTGATCCTACTGCATACTGAGCCACAGACCCAGAGGGGTAAATGACTGGATAGAAACAACCAGCAAATTGTGAAGCATTTTGTTTAAGATTTGCAGCAATCCTTTAAGTACACAGCAGTAATTAAAATAATATGGGCAGCATGATGGGTCAGTGCATAAACTCTCTGCTTCTCAGGTTCAGTCCTGATCACAGATCACTGCCCACATGGTGTATACATATTTGTGGATAGTCTCTCCAGTTTCCTTCCATCTCCCAAAAGATGCTGGTTTAATTTCTCTCTAAACAATCCAAATATATTGCACTTACCCTTCACCTTATGGCTTAAGCTATTTAAAAAAGGCTCCAAGAGAAAATAGTTTATTTATCCAGTTAAAAAAATTAAGCAGTTAAATTAAAAATAGCATTTAATTTGTTGTCTGTGCATAATACTGACTGAAATCATAAATGCATTTTTCTAAATCTAGACTATCTAGACTATCTTTAACACCAGCTAGCTTGTCACAAATTAAATTAAAAAACATGTGACTTGTTATCAATGTTTAACTGACATCATATATGTATTTTCTGTTTTTTCCTAATCTAGACCATCTTTAACACTAGCTATCCTGTCAGCTGTATTTTCATTGTGGCATATGAATTTTGGGAAAGATTTTCCCACTACTCCATGAGAGGTAAGAACACTACTGCTGTTAAACACACCTTTTTATGTATTAAGAAGTATGCTTCTTAGTGAATATAAGCAAATACTAAATAACATATGAGTGATATTTTAGTTAGAGTTCACTCAATATAAATTGTTTCACTGTATGGTACAGTGTAATATAGTATAGCATGCTTGAGGGAAAATGCACAGCTTTGAAAGCTGACTTTCAGAAAGTCTGGTACTTAAATCAGACAGATAAGGCTATAAGCTGTTAAGAAGCTTCTCCTTTGGTCCAGAATTTGATACACTCAGCCTCCATAGACCTACACAAATGACTGTGATCAACTCATTTAACCAGACAGTACTTTGGGGCTAAATGTGAATGATCCATATGGATCAGTGATCTACACTGGTTAACAAATAAAAATAAATAAAAATCAATATATAGTCATTTCCCAACTGGAAACCACAATCAGCAAATACAAAACATGAAGGTTTGTGATGTAAATGATCCAAAATAAGATACATTTAAATAAAAGAAATAGGGCCTTGGGGACACACATAGACAGTAATCTAGACTTTGACTGTATTGTGTCTACAGTAGTGAGGAAATAATTCTGTGTTGTTCAACTTATAAACAAAGTTTGGAAATTAGTTCCAAGGATGTCATTTTTCCACTGTATTTGGCATTCATCAGACCTACCATTGAGTACAATGTCCCCTTTGGTATGTCCCTAACCAGGCATATACAACAACTTGAACAACCACAGAGGTTCCTCACAAAAAGAATACAGGGCATAAGTAACATATCCTGTGCAGACCGCCTCATTGACTTATATCCCTGTATTCTGTCTCTTACAGGTTGTTGAAGGGAGATCTATGCCTGGCATACAAGGCATTGTCAGACCTCACTCTGACAGACCTCCTGCATATGCACAAATCACAAGAATTACCGGTTCAAAGACTTAAACCTTGCCCGTGATATAAATAGGACCTGCTGGAGAGACAGGTATGTATCCCAGAGACTACCCCCTTTTCTAGAACAGGCTCCCCATTATTGTGAAGCAGAGTTCCTCCCTAACACAATTCAAGTGTAACTTGGATAATTGGATGGGGAACAGGAAATTCATCATTGGTTTTGCATCTGTGTCTCTAATGGACACAGGCAGCCTGTAAATGGTTCATCTCCCAGGGCCCTGCTTGTAAATGTTCAAACTCCCAAGCCCCTGCTTACACTTATCAAGGGTACAAGAAATTGTCAGAGATTATAGATGCATGGCTAGGCTTAAAAAGGCCCTTGTGGTCCTTAGCCTAGTAAACACCTGTGAACCTAGGAGTGTAATTGCTGCAATCAGATGCTTAAACAGAAATCATATTTTCCAGGATTATCAAATATGGGATGAATTCAATGAATTCAGGAGGTTTTACTCTAACAAATGCACAAGTCTAATAAATTCAAATAGTGTATCATTAGACATCTTTTCTGAAATATTTCAAAAATTAATTTGGACTCTTAGGTTATGTTATAAGATTTAATACCTAGAAAGATATAGCAAGCCATTAAATGATTAAAGGGCAATAAAGAAGTAGGATTAGATGGCTATATCTGTATGGCTATGACTGTGTGTTGAACGGAAGCATGTATGCAGTAATGTGGCTTTTTAGCTAAATAGGTCACTTTGACGCTGTGCCATCTTGTATAACATTTCCCTCCCTCCTTTCCTGTTAGAAAGGGTAATGGCACTTTCTTATAAAGTTTGTAACAGCTTTTGTAATACTTCCTGCCTAATTCCTGATAAGGCTGTAGGTAGAGCTGATCAGCATGCTAATTTAAATAATTTTCTACAGAAAATATTACCTTGATACTGCATCACTTTATTCAGATCTGTCGCCATTCCTTCCATGTCTGACTCCAAGTGAACTATAACTAGAATCAGCTTATGTCTATTTTCAAAGGAGTCTGACTCTAGGTATCTATCATAGTCTATCCAGGAACTCTCATTCCTGTACCAAATAAAAGCCAAAGTCATTTCTCATTCTACCAGTCCATGACGTTTTATCTTCACACTCACATCTTCTGTCCTGTATTAAGAGGAGGAGTTTAGGAAATGTACATACATATTCTTACATGTTATGCCCTGTCCTCAAATAAACAAGGCCAGGGATTTGGCTACAGAGCTCAAGTCTGTGATATCCAACACTGTTAATACAAACAAACTGCAGTCAAACTCATAGGAGCTTATCTCTGGGTTTTTATCACAGCTTATTCATGGGCTTCTATCCCAGTTCATGTCCCAAACAGAGGTGGAAAGTTATTTGTGGATCTGGCTATCTCCAGAAAAGTTATTCTTGGCCTTCCATCTCTTTTTCAGTATTTAAAAGAGGTATTTGGGAAATTAATATAGGCATATTTTTATTTTATGCCCTACCTTTGACAGAGAAAGGTAAGAAAATGGTTGCAGTGTCCAAGTGTGCACCACCTCAGTTAATACAAACCACTGGTGGTCAAGTTTTGTGATTTTCTGCAATCTTGTACCCACAGTCTACAGATGAGTATAAGAGGACAGCACATGTCTTATCCTCTGTCAGAATAATAAGTTCATAGGTGTGTACTAGGCTAATGGCCCTGGAGCCTTTACAAGCCTCGCCCATAGGATTACCCTGGCATCGTGCCACCCGACCTTAGTTCCCAGTGCCTCTGTCAAGTAAAGCCACTGGAGTGATCCCTGGGGTAAATTTTCAATTTCCCATCCACTCATCAAGATTTCTCTTGAAGGGGCGTGGCCAAGATGTCAGAGAGATAACAGCACTTTTTTGATGCTCTGCTTAATAGAAATTTCTCTGTCAGGAAATTTTTTTAATATTATTTTAAAAACATCTAAGTTTTCTTTCACCTATATATTTAGATACAGTGGATTATTTTTTTCTACAAATATTTCAATTTTGGTGAATAGAAAATGAATTGCATCCTGTTAGATGTACAGCAGCTGAATATAACAGACTCTCTCAGCCATGAGTCATTCAAAAGCCTCTCTCCAGGAAACTTCCTTGAAGAAAGAATTACAAACAATAATATCCAGTATTCAAGATCTTTCCATGAAAACGGACAATTAAAAAAAAATCATGGAAAACATGAAGAAAGAAAATAGAAAACAGATTGAAGAATTCGAGAAGATAATTACAAGACAAACAGACCAGATAACAGAAACTGAAGAATCTCTTAATGGAATAGATGGAAGACAGCATGAAAATGATAGCCAGATTGACTTCTTACTAAAGCAAAACACCGCACTTTCAGATAAAGTGGAGGACCTAGAATCAAGGTCACGAAGAAATAATATTAGAATATACGGCATACCTGAAAAAATGGAAGGAAATAACACAATAGAGTTCTTGAATGACTGGTTGCCTAAGACACTAAACCTACCTGAATCTCTCTCTTTTGGGATAGAGAGCTCACAGGTCATTGTCAAATATGTCTGTGTCAAAAAATCCAAATGCTTCAAGATCCATTATTGTAAAATTTTTATCATCTCAAGACAAGGACTTAATGCTGAGAACAGCATGGGCAGGTAATCCTATACAAATTAATGGTCGAAACATAAGATTTGACAATGACTATACCTCCACTATAATAACTAAAAGAAAAGCCTGCATTCATCTCATTAAAAATCTGAAGAAAGCTGAAATTAAAGCACAAATCATTTTTCCTGCCAGAATTAAAATACATCTATCTGAAGGAATAAAAATATTTAATAATCTTGATGACGCCTCTGAATATGTGAAAAAGAATAAGATTTTGGAAAATACTGAAGATATGGACATCTCATTACCTAGTTTAAAAAGGCAGGCAACAAAAGGAAAAATGTTATCGATTGATAAAACAAGCAAGACGCTTAAGGGTAAATAATACAAATGAAGCTCTTCCACAATCCCTTCAAATCCCAAAATTTTCATGCTATAAATCACCTACTTCTGGGAAAAACATACATGTTAAGGTAAAAATCATTTAATATTAATTAAGTATGCTTATTTATTTTTTAATTTATTTGCTATTTAAAAGCCTTTAACACAAATACGCTAGAATGTTAAACATAGATGTTAAAATTCTAAATCTTTCCTTGGCAGAGTGTATTATTAGTTGACAACTACATACGGGCAATGTAGCAATACCATAGAAATATTGCTTAAAACAAGAACCCCCTTAATACCGGATACTGTATGTGTATGTGTATTAGATTCCGATGATATAGATCGCTCCGATAAGTGAAATGAAAGCTCCCCATCTCAGTGCAATTAAATGAATGTGTAGCCCCTTTTTTGCATCACTGGGCTTTCTCTCCTGTTAAATGTCATGTTATGCTTGGGTCCTTTTAGATCTAACGGATATAATTTAATGTGACTTGTTGTAAATAGTTCAAACGGTATTGGAAATTGTTCTTTATCATAATAGAGAAGATTGTTTCCTTTCTAAGAATCCATCATGACATGTAAAAATACATTCTCATACACGTGAGAGGTTTGTGTCTTTACTAAATGTGGTTTGTGGGTCCATCTGCTGACGGAGAGGGAAAAGGAGAGGTATTTTCTGATGAAAGCTGGTGGAGTGTGTGTTGTAGGGACAGGAGGGTTTGTGTGCTTGATATTGGATACATTGGCCTGGTGACTGGAGTGATCCCTGGGGTAAATTTTCAATTTCCCATCCACTCATCAAGATTTCTCTTGAAGGGGCGTGGCCAAGATGTCAGAGAGATAACAGCACTTTTTTGATGCTCTGCTTAATAGAAATTTCTCTGTCAGGAAATTTTTTTAATATTATTTTAAAAACATCTAAGTTTTCTTTCACCTATATATTTAGATACAGTGGATTATTTTTTTCTACAAATATTTCAATTTTGGTGAATAGAAAATGAATTGCATTGTGTTAGATGTACAGCAGCTGAATATAACAGACTCTCTCAGCCATGAGTCATTCAAAAGCCTCTCTCCAGGAAACTTCCTTGAAGAAAGAATTACAAACAATAATATCCAGTATTCAAGATCTTTCCATGAAAACGGACAATTAAAAAAAAATCATGGAAAACATGAAGAAAGAAAATAGAAAACAGATTGAAGAATTCGAGAAGATAATTACAAGACAAACAGACCAGATAACAGAAACTGAAGAATCTCTTAATGGAATAGATGGAAGACAGCATGAAAATGATAGCCAGATTGACTTCTTACTAAAGCAAAACACCGCACTTTCAGATAAAGTGGAGGACCTAGAATCAAGGTCACGAAGAAATAATATTAGAATATACGGCATACCTGAAAAATTGGAAGGAAATAACACAATAGAGTTCTTGAATGACTGGTTGCCTAAGACACTAAACCTACCTGAATCTCTCTCTTTTGGGATAGAGAGAGCTCACAGGTCATTGTCAAATATGTCTGTGTCAAAAAATCCAAATGCTTCAAGATCCATTATTGTAAAATTTTTATCATCTCAAGACAAGGACTTAATGCTGAGAACAGCATGGGCAGGTAATCCTATACAAATTAATGGTCGAAACATAAGATTTGACAATGACTATACCTCCACTATAATAACTAAAAGAAAAGCCTGCATTCATCTCATTAAAAATCTGAAGAAAGCTGAAATTAAAGCACAAATCATTTTTCCTGCCAGAATTAAAATACATCTATCTGAAGGAATAAAAATATTTAATAATCTTGATGACACCTCTGAATATGTGAAAAAGAATAAGATTTTGGAAAATACTGAAGATATGGACATCTCATTACCTAGTTTAAAAAGGCAGGCAACAAAAGGAAAAATGTTATCGATTGATAAAACAAGCAAGATGCTTAAGGGTAAATAATACAAATGAAGCTCTTCCACAATCCCTTCAAATCCCAAAATTTTCATGCTATAAATCACCTACTTCTGGGAAAAACATACATGTTAAGGTAAAAATCATTTAATATTAATTAAGTATGCTTATTTATTTTTTAATTTATTTGCTATTTAAAAGCCTTTAACACAAATACGCTATAATGTTAAACATAGATGTTAAAATTCTAAATCTTTCCTTGGCAGAGTGTATTATTAGTTGACAACTACATACGGGCAATGTAGCAATACCATAGAAATATTGCTTAAAACAAGAACCCCCTTAATACCGGATACTGTATGTGTATGTGTATTAGATTCCGATGATATAGATCGCTCCGATAAGTGAAATGAAAGCTCCCCATCTCAGTGCAATTAAATGAATGTGTAGCCCCTTTTTTGCATCACTGGGCTTTCTCTCCTGTTAAATGTCATGTTATGCTTGGGTCCTTTTAGATCTAACGGATATAATTTAATGTGACTTGTTCTAAATAGTTCAAAAGGTATTGGAAATTGTTCTTTATCATAATAGAGAAGATTGTTTCCTTTCTAAGAATCCATCATGACATGTAAAAATACATTCTCATACACTTGAGAGGTTTGTGTCTTTACTAAATGTGGTTTGTGGGTCCATCTGCTGACGGAGAGGGAAAAGGAGAGGTATTTTCTGATGAAAGCTGGTGGAGTGTGTGTTGCAGGGACAGGAGGGTTTGTGTGCTTGATATTGGATACATTGGCCAGTAAAATTGATAGTTACAGAGAATTTTATATCTATATAAAACGGGGCAAAGTTTTTTTTTTTTTTTTTATTGTACTTCGTATATATGCTTTTTGAGTAACATATTCTGTTTTTCTTTTCTCTCACAAAATGCATATCACGAGTATCTCATGAACAGTTATCATAGCTTGCTGCAGATTCCCTAGTGCGAGTGTCTAACTGCCAAAATTCAAATTTTAAAGGAGAAGGAAAATAAAAAATAAAGAAGGCTGTTGCCTCGAGACTTCTTGGAGAGATCTTCTTTGTAATACAAGAAACTTATACATGTACTCTCTCGAAGTCTCTTTTGTCATATGAACTTTGGTTACGTATTCACGTTACCAGAACTCTTCACATGAAAAAAAGAAAAAGAAAACAGAACAACTGAATGCTTTATTGCATACCAAGAGCGATAAAGAAAAATACATAAAAAACATAGACATATATAAAGGTCCTTTTTACTAAACCAATGTTGATGCCTATATTGTTCCCTTCATAATACGTTTTCTGATGACGTGTTTTACAAAGTAGTTTACACTTGATCATTAGTTGGCAGCCGTAGCTAGCAGATACAGTGAAAACATAGACTAGGTCATCTGATCCTTTTTGGTTAGCAGAGCAGAAAGAGGCATATGGAGTTGTTATAAAGTCACTAAAATACATTATCTATTGGGGGTTAATGTGTTTTTATTATTTTTAAAGTAGATTTTGGGACAGCTATGTATTTTCTGTGCTTTCATCTTGATATCTTCATCCCCAGTCTTATTGATTATATGAGTTGTTGGTTGACGGCAATACTGCTGGAATGGGGAAGCCAAAGCTGCAGACAGACCATTACAATAAATAAAAATTCTGTTATAAAAGGGTGAAATAATATACTGGGGCAGGCAAAATTCCGGATCCAAAGAAAAGCAGACAGTTCTGCTTAGAGAACGATCTTAGCTGTTACTGAAGTGATGCTTTTGCCTCACTAGTCAGTGATAGTAGTAGAAGACTGTTGGGGGTGGTGGTGCAGAGTGGGGATGGCTACTCTTGACTTATAGTTACTACTTTCATCAGGACATGAGGACAGTTGTTATTTCCAAAGGTAGCCTTTACTTTTTAACTGTTTTTCTAATTAATAGTTTGCATTATGGTGGATTTATAGTGAATGGTGAAATTGGGATCTACTTAATCCACCTCCAGCTACATAAGTGCACACTACAATCTGACATTTTCACTAATATTCATAAAATATTGAATGTTTTACTGTCTGTAGACTACATTTTCTAGCAAAATATATATTGCATGTTAACCACTGCCACTCTAACTGAAAAAATATTGGTAAAATTTATTAATGTATTTTGTTAAAAAGGACAACTTAAGGGAACACATTATTACTATAACCTCTAAAACTGAAGTGTCTTTGAAGGTTAAAAGTTGTGACTTCATTATATGATATTTTTTTAATCAAAATCAAGCTACACTACATAGTTTCTTTAGATTCACATCTTTGGAAAGAAAAGCTAATGTTTTTGATGATTACACAGATCTATATACCTGCATAGATATTTGTGCAACTAAAATATTATCTTCTCATGTAAAAAATTCTCATTAGTACCTCTTTATTTATCTTTAATACCTTAAGAAATTATTTACGGTTAATCAGATATGTTTTTTTTGGGGGGGGGGGGGAAGAGGGGAAACAACTGGTAATTTTATATTTTATATAAAAGGAAAATAAGCCTATAGGCTATATATTAATATGCTGATTCTATAGTAAATATTAACACTGTTGTGATTTCACAGACAAGTTCATACTGGAATGTTTTGTTACATGATAAATTTTCTTATTTTTATACATAAACTTCTTTACTGAATTCCTAGTTAAGTAAGTTTTGATCTAATGTGGTATACTAAATTAAGATCTGTATTAGTATATAATAGACATAAATTAATATGATATACTATGTCATGATACAAGTTTAAAGACACTGTTCTTAAAAATTTTGAAAATTACATTATTTATGGTAATAGATGTTTTTCCACAATATCTCCTACATAGTAATACCTATACATCCTGAAGAATTAATAGGTTGTAGTTTGTTGATTCAATAAAGTATTAGGTAGTAGCATTAGAGAACAATAGTCTTGAGCACTAAGGATGATAGAGGGTGGTATTGATGACTTCTTCATCAATCCAGGAACTAGAAGTTCCATGGTTAGTTTTGTACATAGTTATATTTTCATCTTCTCTGAACATTACTTGTTAATTAAGTCCAGAATAGTATTTATCCATCAAAAGCTTAAAGTAATCAATGTCTGGATTTAAATGTCTGTCTCTGAATACAAATGGTCTTAATAACCCTACTAAAAGAGGAAGGTTACTCAAATACCTAGCATCTGATAAAGCTGACATTATATTTTTGCAAGAAACACACATTATTCAGAAAGATCTAGAAAAAATGGTTTTTAAAGGTTATAGTATTCTAGCTGAATCTCATTTTGAAACAAAGAGAAGAGGAACCATGATTTTGTGGAAAAATACATTACGCCTAAAATAATTAACAGTTGCTCTGATAAAAATGGTATATTGTGTCTAGTAGTATTGGAATTGAATAAGAAATATTTTACTTTAGCAAATATGTACTGGCTACCTAGTATTGGTGCTAAATCTGCAAACAAATATTTGGAAATAATAACAGCAAATTCTAAAGGAGATATCATGTTGGCAGGTGATTTTAATTGTATTATATCATCTAAAGATACCACTAATGTCAGCAATATTAAGATACCTGCATCTGCCAAAAAATTGATAGATTTTTGTCTCATTTCATAACCTAAAAGACATATACATGATAAAAGAGCAGAGTTCTCTCAATTTTACTCACTTTTCTTATAGATATGGTACACAGATGACTATTGATAAAGTGTTTATATCTGACAGCCTATTATCTAAGAGTCAAGATGTAGTGATAACATCATGCCGTCTGTCAGACCACAATGCCATACTATTTAAAATTAAAATTAAACCAAATGATCTTATTCATTGGCAGAGACTACCAGCCTATATTATTAAGATAAAAGGATTCAAAGAATGGTTTATAAAGGAAGTAAACTACTATACTGAACATAATAATAATAATAACACAAATATAGTGCTTATTTGGGACTCTTTAAAATCTTATATATATATATATATATATATATATATATATATATATATATATATATATATCTATGGGAAAATAAAAACCTGGTATTTACATAAAAGGAAAGAATGGGACAAAGAATTATTAAATCTACAATTGAAAATTGACACTTTAAAAAAGAACTTACACCCCAAAGAATTGGGCTCAAATCTGGAATTAAAACAACTAAATCTCGAATATTTAGAAATTCTTAGTCATAAAGTAGCAATTAATTTAGAGAGGTTAAAATTACAATCTTATTCATCTAATCCAAAACATATGCATAGATTAGCAGCCAAAGCAAAAAGTTTTCACAAGAGAAAACACATAATTGAAACATTAGACACATCTAAACACAATTCAAAACCTTCTTCAGATCTAAAAGATAGTTTAGAGATTTTCCGTTCATATCATGAAACAATGAATAAAGCAAACTTAAACTTTACTAATAATAGTTCAAAAATAAAATTTCTAAAAAACAATATAAATAATAAACTTTCTAAATAACAAAATAATAGATTACTTAAATCAATATCATTAATAGAAGTTAAAGAAAGAATACAAAATCTTAAAAATAATAAAGCCCCTGGTCTTGATGGCATAATAGATGAATTATATAAAATGTTACCTGATTCTGCTTTGAAGATATTAATGAAAGCACTTGAGGAATTTTGAATAAGTGACAAACTTTGTCCTTCTTGGAAATATTCGCTAATTTCTCCCATTCTAAAACAAGATAAGGACTCCAAATTTATTTCATCATATCGTCCTATTTCCCTATTAAATATAGATTATATAATATTTATGTCTATTTTAGCAAACAGATTAAATCAAATGATGCTGACTTTAATAAACAACGATCAAACAGGTTTTATACTGAACAGAAAAGTTCAGGATAATACTATTAGACTTTTAACTTTAATATATTTTGCAAATAAAAAAAAGAATTATCACTCATCAGTCTAGATCTAGATAAGGCATTTGATTCTATTAACTGGACATACTTATTTATGGTATTAAAAGAATATAATTTCTCCTCGGAAATCTTAAACTTGTTAAAAAAATTATATGAAGGTTCTATAGGGTATATTAAAATTGGCGCTTTTTTATCTGGCCCACTTCAAATTCTAAAAGGGACTAGACAAGGTTGCCCTTTATCCCCACTACTATTTGCATTAGCAATAGAACCATTTGCTAATTTTATAAGAAACAATATGAACATAAAAAGTTTTGATGTTAATGAGAACTATTCTTCTAAAATTTTACTCTTTGCAGATGATATCTTATAACTATTGGAAATATTGATTCATCTACTGACCACATTATCAGATCATTAAAATTCTTTGAGGAAATCTCAAACCTTAGATTTAACCAAAACAAAACAGAAACTATTTTCATCAATAAAAAACTGAATAACACTCTAATTACAATAACTTAAACTGGACCAATGATAAATTGAAATATCTAGGGTTCATATTCTCTCTAAATGGAAAGACACTATAAATATAAATTATAAAATTTTATTAAATAAAATCACAGAATGCATTAATAGATGGAAGAAAATGTTCTTTACTATAGAAGAAAAATTATCTCTGATAAAAATGATTCTATTACCAAAAATTCTTTTTTATCTTCAAACACTACTGGCTCCACCTTCTAGAAAACAACTTAAACACATAAACACTATATTAATTAAATTCCTGTGGTATCCTCAAAAACCAAGGATTAAACATGATTGGCACTATAAAAACTGGATTGAAGGAGGGATTGCTTTTCCAAATTTTGAGATTTATGCTGATGCCATTATTCTTAATATAACAAGTCTGTGGTTACGTCCAAAATACCATTCAAATTGGAAACATTTACACAAAGCAATACTATTAACTAAATTTGACAAGTTTTTCAAAAACATATATTGTTCTGAAAATATTAAGCTATTTATAGTTATTAAAGAATTCTTCTTCAACAATGAGCAAAAAAAAATCACATCTTATTCCTATAATTAAATATATCTTGCAAAATTTAAAACAAGTAATGAATAAGCATCTTTTGAACAACAATTTGTCCATTCTAATGTTTCCAATAATCTTAACCAGGGGATGCTTTTATTCCTTTAACATGATGAAAATAAAAACTATGGAAGAAAATGGGTTATTATTCTGGCATCAGTTTTTAGGAACTAATAATATTCATGATACTACCTACCTTTTAGCCAGGTATAATATCTACCAAAATAACTGGTTAAATACTCAAATCTTCAGAGAATTTATTTTAACAGAATTTAAAAGACATCATTTTCCTGCTATAACAGATCTCCCCAAAAAATTATCCATCCTCTTTGACTTCACCAATATAGGCTATAATAATGGTATCTCATTGTCAAGATTTTACAACATTCTTAGATCAGATCTAATAATATTAGACGACAATTTATGGAAATATATCAACAATTTCAATAACTCCCAAATACATATAAATGATAAAACTTTAAATCTCAGATCTGTTTATCATACTTCTTCTTCCACATATTGGAAAAGTTTTACATGGAAATTCATTCATAGAAGTTTTATTACACCAAAAAAGCCTCTAGAATAAGCAAGAAAGATTTTAATAGATGTTGGAGATGCGAGGAGCTAATAGATGCCGACTGGGCACATATGTTTTTAGAATGCAGAACAATAACCACATTTTGGATGGAGTTTAAAAATGTTATTAAAGCTTTGTGGTCAGACAGATGTGAGATCTCTGATTATATGATACTTTTTAATGCACCAATGCCAAGGTATGTCCCACTGAATCAAATGAACCTCCTTTGGACTCTACTTGCTATAGCAAGAAAAACTATTACTAGAAATTGGAAATGTAAAAATAACCTCTCATTCAAGGAATTTATATCTTTTACTAAGATTATTTGTAGTAGGGAATTACAAACAGCTATGTTACACTCCTCAAACATGACTCATAAAAAATGCCTGGATAAAGCTTAAAAAACTATTAGATAAAATGTAATGTTATTGAAGATTTGGTATCTATTTTGGACCTTGTATATAGTTTTTGTTAAAATTTGATATTACGTTGTTTTTTCTTTTTAAAAATTGTATTTATACTATTGAAAATCAATAAAAAAAATATGAGGAAAAAATATTTTTCTTGAAGAGGGTCAGTGAGATGCTCTGCTTGACATGCATGGGAAGTCTATTCCATAGCATGGACAGTCTCTGGGTTATGAACCTGTTCCTCCAGCATGTTCTGTTGATTGTGGTAATGAGGTTGAGGTCTCTGGAGTGTGTGGTGTGGAGGTATTGAGATTTCTTTAGATGTAGCATTTCTAACAGAGATGGGTCAGACATGGCTTTGTAAGTCAAGCAGAGATCTCCTCTAACTAGGTGATATGAGACAGAGAAATGTTGGCGTTTTTTGAGTCTGTCCATAGAGGACAAATGTTTAAGGCCTAGGATCCTCTCTGTGAGGTACTTTTGTGGCCTCTCCAGTTGTTGCAGGTGTTTAATGAGGTACATGCCAAATGGGGCATTGTACTTAATGATTGACCTAATAAGGGAAGAGTAGAGGGAGACAATGACCTCTTTCTTCCTGGATGCAAAACCCTTAGTAATGAGATGTGACACATAGAAGGACTTTCTGCCCACAGTGTCAATGTGGTGGTCAAAAGAGAGGTTGCTGTCAACCTGTGTTCCCAGACTACCATCGATGTGGTAATTCATGGGAACTGGATTTTTCCCAAAGGGGATGACGACACATTTTTTGACACTGAGCTTAAGGCCATCAGTCACTGGTCTCAGTGAGGCCTTTCCGTAGAATGTCAGCATCAGTTGGGGAGTTAATAATAGCTCCCAACTTGCAAACATCTGCAAACTTTGTCAGCCAGAGTCCCTTTGTGTTGGTCTGGACTTCAGAGAAGTAGATACCAAACAGGAGAGGACCCACGACCGAACCCTGTGGGACTCCACTTGTGACTGGTCAGTAGTCTAACTTGGAGTCAGCTATGTTCACACTGTGGGTTCTACCTGTGAGCCAGTTTGCAACCCACCTAGTGATATAGGGGTTGATGCCTAGCTTAGTGAGTTTTTCTATGATTCCTGAGTGGGGAATGGTATCAAAGGCCTTGGACAGATCAAGGTAGGCTGTATGAATCACCTTGCCTTCATCCACAGCTCTGGTGACTGACTCAAAGAAGTTGACCAAGTTGAGCAGGCATGATCTACCCTTCACAAAACCAAACTGTGGGGGAACCAGAGTTTGGAGATTCCCTATATCCTTGTTTATTAGGTCCATGATGATGCATTCCATAGCTTTGCATATCAGACTCATCAGGTTAAAGGGGCAATAGTTCCCAGGGTCTGTAGTCATTCCTCCTTTTTGGAGAGGGATGACTGTAGCAGTGTGCCATTCGCTGGGGACAAAACCTTGAAGTGAGGCCGTGATTGAATAGGGCACACAAGTGAGGTAAATTTACTCACTGAGTTTTCCTTTCCAATACTGTGATCCACCATTTACCATAAGCTAAGTAGTCACATTTACTATTTATTTTATTTACTAACATTTGATTACTGGGAAATTCTGACTGGGTAAGTAGCCCATTTTCAGTGGATGGCGAGGGATAAAAGTTCCAAAACAGCTCCAGGAAAGCTTCTTTCTTAAAACATGAAGATTTCAATGGTTTGTTCAATACATGTACCCATAAATATGACTGGCTACCATCCTAAGATAATTGTTCCTGTTGGCATAAGATTTATGCTGACTACACCATCCTTCTACCTGATCTTACACCATCGGGTACACTAATAGAAGACTGACGGTAAATACTGGCACCTCATCATCATCATCAACCCCCTTTTCCCCATTTTTCTACATGGGGTTGGGGTATCATATTAACTATCACCATCTCTCTCGATTCAGTGCCACACTCCTGCCTTTTTTGACACACATTCCTGACTGTCACAGATCTTCTTTCACACAATCCATCCACCTCTTTGTTGGATGCCCTTGCTTCCTCTTACCTTCTTTCTGTTAATTCCAAATCTTCTTAACCAGATTGTCTTCTGCTTTTCTTCACATGTGTCTGAACCACCATAATCTGTTCTGTTTGATCTTCTCTGAAACTGGAGCTACTTTGGCTTCTGCTCTTATGTCCTCATTTCTTCATCTGTCCCACAGTGTGTATCCTACCACCCTTCTCAGGCACTTCATTTTCATTACCTCTTGTTTCCTCATCTGCTCTGCCTTTAATGCCCTGGTTTATTTACCATACAGTAGTACTTGTCACACCATTGCCTTGTACACATTACTTTTCAGCTTCTTTAGCATTCTTCTGTCAAAGACTATACCTGAGACTCTATGACACTTGGCTGCAACACCTCTGAGTCTATCTTTGACGTCTTCATTCACACTTCCCTTCTCCTCTACCATCCTTCTCGGATACTAGGAGCTATTTACCTATTCCACTACCTTCCCTTCTATGTCAGTTCCCAGAGTCTTCTGATTTTCTCAATTTGCTGCCATTGCCACTGTCTTATCTGTGCTTAGTTTCACCTCATGTGCCTTCAGTTTTGCACTCCAATCCCCTATTCTTTGCTGAAGTTCTTGCCCAGAATCTGCTTGTAATGCCACATCATCTGCATACAGCAACTTTGTTGATCTGTCACCTCCAGCCTGTTTGCTAATGCAATCCATCACCAGTATGAACATCAGTAGGCTCAGAGCTGAACCCTTGTGCACACCCACTCCCATTAGGAACTCCTGTGCGAGGCCAAACACTGTTCATACTTGAGTCACTGGGTCCTTGTACGTTGTTGTTCTTCTTTTGGCTTTTCCTGGTTAGGGGTCACCACAGCAGAACTCTGGTCTGCTAATGATTGGCAGATTTTTTACGGGTGCCGAGGTGCCAGCTCAACGCCCAACTTTCAATGAAGGCACGCCCATTCTACACGTCTTTTTGGGTCCTTGTACATAGCCTGCAATAATTCTACCAATGTTTCTGGGACTTCAAACCACCACAGTACTGCCCAAATCAGCTTTCTTGGGACCTTGTCATATGCTTTCTCCAAGTTTAGGAATGCCTAGTTGGACTCTTTCGTCATCACTAGCTTCTTCTCAATTATCTGTCTCGCTGCAAACATCGGGCCAGTTGTGCTGTATCCTGATCTGAATTCAAACTGTTAATTTCCCATCTCACCTTCTAGTACTCAGCATATCTGTTTATCAATCACTCTGTCCAGAACTTTCATACATTGTGAAAGGAGTTTGATGCCTCTGTACTGTGCACATATGTGGATGTTCTCTTTGTTCTTGTACACTGGCATAAGTATGCTTATTTTCCAGTCATCTGCAATATGCCTTTCTCTCCACACTGCTATGAGTACCTTTAGGAGCCATTTCTCCCCTATCTCAGCCAGCATCTTTATCATATCTCCTGTGACCTCATCTGAGCCTGCTGTTTTCCCTGACATCATTTTCCTTAGTTCTAGCCTTACTTTTTCTAGGGTGAGCTCCTCTTCTTCTCCCATTGTAGGCTGTTTCTGGGTCAGTACAGCTTTTGTGGGTTTTTCTTCATTCAGAAGCTGCTGGAAATACTCCTTCCATCTGCCTTTGATGTCCTGTGGACTGGTGAGCAGGTTGTTGCTGGCATCCCTTATGAAGGGTGTCAGACTATCTTCTTTATCTTTTTGTCTTTGCGTTGCAACCTGATATAGTTTCTTTGTGCCACCTACTGAGTCACTTCCCAGATGTTGCTACAGTGCCTCCATTGGGGTCTATATTAGAAGCTCGAAGGTGTACTTACCCGAATGCGTAAATGCCGGCACGTCTTCATCGAACCGCGAAAACATCGATCTTGAAGTGCAAAATCCGAAACATCAAATTGTCATGGATGGCCCTTCTGCTGTATAGCTCCATAAGGTAAATGCGCGATAGTTACAGACCTTAGGGTTAGGGTGGGGGTTAAGGTAAGTGCATAGATGGTAATGTATGTGAGATTGAGTGTAGGGTTAAAAGTAGGGTTTTGTTAAGTGTATGTGTGTGGATTATTTAGTTTGTTTGGGTATAGCTTCTTAAGGTAAGTGTGCGATAGTTATGGACCTTAGGGTTAGGGTGAAGGTTAAGGTAAGTGCATACATGGTGGTATATGCAAGATTTAGCATAGGGTTAGAAGTAGGGTTTAGTTTAGGGTTAGAGGTAGGGTTTTGGTTAGTGAATGCATGTGGTTTATTTAGTTTGTTTATATAGGTAGTATGTAGCAGGCGGTGGGGAGGGACATCTATGACAGTTCGAGTTTTTGAATTTCGTGGTTTAGGGCATTCAGTGTATTCACGGTTCATGGAATATGTGCCTGTGTTTTAGTATTCGGTGACTAGGGCTTTCACGCTTTTAATATAGACCCCCTCCATTGTACTATTCTTTGCTATTGCAACTCCTTTCTTAGCTTCTTTGTTCACCAAACAGTTTTCCTTCCTAGCCTGGTCGGTCTTTTCTATCTCCCACTTTTTTTTGCACACCTTCTTTCTTTTGATGACTTTCTGGACTTCTGCATTCCACCACCAGCTTTCCTTATATACCTTATTTCCATATCTGGCTCAGCCACATATCTGTTCTGTAGTCCTCACATATGTGGTTTTGAGATGCTGCCATTCTTCTTCAACTCCACCTTTTGCCTCCTTTTCTTGGGGTGCTAGTGCCCTGAGTAATTCCTTGAACTGTTGTTCTTTCTCTCCAGTCAACTTCCGGGTCTTCAGCCTGGCCTCTGTTGACCTTAGAGTGTTCTCTGACCACTGCTTGCAGATGATTGTGGCAACCAGTGGTTTATGCTGTAGGCCCCTTACAGCCTTCTCTGACCACTGTTTGCAGCTGATATTTGGCAACCAGTGGTTTATGCTGTGAGCCGACTGTTTCACTGGAGATAACTTTGCAATCATTGATTCCACCCCAGTGCCCTTTCCTTACTAGGAGGAAGTCTACCTGAGTTACGTTAGCCACTTTTGTATGTGATTTTTTTGACCGTCTCTCTTTATGAACCACGTGTTGGCTTTTATCAAGCCATTTGCCAGACAGAAGTCTAGAATGGCCTCTCCTTCTTTATTGCTGTTGCCCCACCCATGTGGACCCAGGCAATTCTCATATCCTGTTCTGTCTGTCCCAATATGTGCATTCAAGTCACCCATTATCAACACCAATTTCTCTTGTCCTGCTTTATCTAGTAGGTCTTGCAACTGCTGTCTGATGCATCCTTTCCTCACTATCACAACCCTGTTGTGGGCAGAGGCTGATATTATGAATACTGCTCCATCATTACACTGGAGTCTGATTGTCATGTATCTGTCACTAATTCTGATGATATCTCTCACTGCCTTCTGAAGCCTCTCATCACAATTCCCACACCATTTCTAGCTTGTACCCCTCCTGAGTAGTAGACTCTGGATCCCAAGCCTAGTGGCTTCACTGCACTGCCCTTCTATCTTGTCTCTTGGATATATAGGATGCCCAGTCTCCTCCATATCATCATGTCATCCACTTCGAAGCTGCATTCTGTCAGTGAACCTACATGAAGTGTAGCAATTCTCAGTTCATGTTTGGCAGGTTGATTGGTTTTATGTCCAACTTTCTCTCAACAAAGCTATCCCCTCCCACTGTTAGCATGGGTCTCTGGCATAGGTTGAAGTAGGCCAGGTCCTCAACCCACTTATCACTGGTAACTACCAATGCCCATTTTGTCGATATTAGTCAACATGAGCAAATCACCTAAAGCCATATTTTACACCATTGAGTGGATAGCTCAGCCACAGCGCAGAGTTTGTGATCCATGTTCTCCTATCTTTTGGATACTGTGTACCATAGTAGATGCCCAAAGCAGCTGGTCTGTACAACTCTTCCCTCCATTAGGGCACCATGTAGAGTCTGTGCTGCTGCCCACAGCTCCATTCATTGAAGAGTCTGAGATGGAAACACACAGCATGTTTTTCAGAGGTGGAATGAACCCCACAGAGACACAGAGAGAACATGCAAACTCCAAACAGGCATTGGTCAGAGGTCAGAATTGAACCTTGTACCATGTGCATGGGAGGCAAAGACCTTAAACATTATGCCAACTGGTCTCTGTATTGTGTTTTTTCTATATATTAATGCTCAGACTAAGGAAAACCTTTGCAGTTTCACCAAGGACTTTCATGTGGATGTTGTTTAGAGATAATACTGTACTACAAATAGGCTGAGACATGCAGAGCTCCTGCCTGCGTTATTAGTCCTCAATCTGGTGTCTGTCAGGGCTATACTGTCCAGTGGTCCTTACCCTCACAAAGGGTTTTCTTTGTGCATAGCTCATTGGCTCTGTTACAGTTCGTTCTAGTTAACTTTACAAGTGATGATAGCAGCTGTAGCTAGAACAATAGCTGATTATGAATGATGTATTTAACAGAAAGTTTCATTTCTTTTAAAAGAGAATTTCCTTTATTGATTTCTATCAAATGTTCACTCAGATGCCCATGGACCGTACCCTCCCCTCATTTTTTCTTTCATGGGTTCTATGTCACTACCAATCCCATACTTCGGACAGATGTTTAAAACTATCACATTCTTTTCTTTCTGTGTTCCCATATGCATTCTCCTGTTATCATTTCCCCCATTCTTTGCAGATAAGAAAGTCCCGCATAGATTCTTTCTCATACAGGTATTGTCTCTTTTCAGAATGTTTCCAACTTGTTCCCTTTTAAAGAAAGAGTTTTTCCTCCACTTTTGAAAGTCATCTGCATTCTAGTTAAACCTACTTCGTAGAAACGTTCTACCCTTCACCTTGTAAGGGTCACATAAATCACTGCTCTTGCATCTGACAAGCTTACCCTACAAGTGACTGTTAATCTTTACCTTAGTAGATTGCGGTTCCATTACTCTTTTTTTTTTATTTATCTCTATCACTTTTTCAAATTTACCTTGGAAGCGGCAAAAATGTTTGTGCTTGGAATGGTATATCATCCTTATATTCTTTGAAGGTCTCTGTGCAGTTCATTTGATGTCAATACCTGCAAAACTGCAAGTATATATGTGTACACATGTAGCTCACTAATATGACAGTTGTTTTTGCCACAAAGTATAATCTGTATTACCATCAGCACCAGATTTGTAGCCAAATTCAGTATTAATGGAACATCTTCACATTGTCTGACACATTAATCCACCATTCTTTAAGATGTCCTGTGGCTTCATTACAACCTTTATCTAACAATACATTTTACCATTCACATCCAAATTATTGATTACAAGTAAATTTCAGATTCTACAAGGTTCTTGAGCACCAGTTATAATCACATAGTGATGATCTCTTCTATCAAGGAGATTCCCAATCTTTCACCTTATTCTTGTCACATGAGATTGACTCGACCACCAGGTGTACTTACATGGCTCACAATAGTAGACTGGATTTGGGAATATAAATTAAGCCATACATATTTCATTGTGTCAGTGGCAGAACAGGTAGCACATTCTCCCTTCGTGTAGAAGGCTGTCGGTTCTGTTCACCTGCCAAGTAGATGGACTGTTAACATTGCAGTGCAGCAAAAAGAATGTCGTACTTTAGATGAGACATTAAACTAAGGTTCTATCTGCCTGAGTTGGTTGTTCATAGGTTCATAGGTAGGTACTAGGCTATTGGCCCTAGGGCCTATATAAGCCTAGCCAAAAAAAATGTACCCTGGCTTTCACCACCCAAGAACATTATTTTTCTGTGCCCCTGTCGAGCAGAGCCACAGAAGTGATCCCTGGGGTGAATTTCCCATTTCCCATCCAATCATCAAGATTTATCTTGAAGAGTGCTAATGAGGAGCTCTGTTTGACATAGATAGGTAGTCTGTTCCAGAGTATGGGAAATCTCTGGGACAGAAATCTAGCCCTCCAGCATGTTCTGTTTATTGTGGTGACAAGGTTTAAGTCCCTAGAGCATGTAGCTCAGAGGGATTGGGATTTCTTTACATGGAGCATGTCCAACTGCTCTGGGTTTGACATAGCTTTGTATGTTAGGCAGAGATCACCCCTGAGTAGGCGATATGCGATGGAGTAAAGCTGTAGTTTTTTTAGACGGTCTGCGTAGGGCATCTGTTTGAGGCCAGTAATCCTCTTTGTGAGGTATTTCTGTGGTCTTTCCAGTTGTTGTAGATGTCTTGTGAGGTACATACCAAAAGGGGCATTGTACTCTATAATGGGTCTAATGAGTGATGAGTAGAGGGGAACAATGACCTCTTTTTTTCTGGATGAGAATCATTTTGTGATGAGATGAGCCATGTAGAAGTATTTCCTGACCACTGTGGAGATGTGATTATCAAAGGAGAGACTACTGTCCAACTGTGTCCCAAGGTCTCATCACATTTTTGGCATTAAATAGACTACCAGCTATGTGGTAGTTCATGGGTACAGAGTTTTTACCAAAGGGGATGACAATACACTTTTTGGCATTAAGCTGCAGGCCATGGCTTTGACACCAGGTATCTGTCTCAGTGAGGCCCTTTTGTAGTTTGTCCACATCATTAGGAGTTTCGATTATGGCTCCTAGTTTGCAGTCATCTGCAAACTTTGTTAGCCAAAGACCTTCTGTGTTAGCCTGCACTTCAGAGACGTAGATACCAAACTGGAGAGGACCCAGGACTGAATCCTGTGGTACTCCACTTGTCACTGGTCTGAAGTTGGATTTGGAATCTGCTACTTTCACAGTGTGGGTTCTGTCCATGAGCCAGTTGGCAACCCATCTTGTGACATAGGGATTTATACCTAGTTTAGTGAGCTTATCTATAATTCCAGAGTGGGGGATGGTGTCGAAAGCCTTGGCGAGATCTAGATAACCTGTGTGAACCATTTTACCCTCATCTATGGCTTTGGTGACTGCTTCAAAGAAATCAATCAGGTTTAGGAGACATGATCTGCCTTTTACAAATCCAAACTGGGTAGGGTCCAGAGTTTGGAGATTACCAATGTCTTTGTTTATGAGTTCCATGATGATACATTCCATGGCCTTGCAGATCAGGCTCGTCAGGCTAATGGGGCAGTAGTTCCCGGGGTCCATCGTGGCTCCACCTTTCTGGAGTGGGATAACCGTCACGGTGCGCCATTCAGTAGGTACAAAGCTTGACGTGAGGCTATGATTGAATATGGTACTTAGGTAGGGTGCCAGTTCATTCTGTAGTTCGTGTAGAACGCAGCCTGGGATATTGTCAGGTCCCATTGATGCTGTGTTCTTGGCTTTGGAGAGTGTGTTTTTTACCTGTGCAGCCATGATTATAGGAACTTTGCATTCTTCCAGTATAGAGATGGGCCCTCTAGGGGGTGAGAGGGGGGTAAAGTTAGCACTAAACCTATCTGCTAGGATGTTGGCAATATCAGTTGGTTCTGTATATTTAGCACCATTGTGCTGTAACTCAGAGCAGATCTGAGTGTTCCCATTGAGATTCTTGACATAGCTATAGAATGCTTTGTGGTTGTCTTTAGAGTCAGTGGCAATTTTGTTTTCGTAACTAGCTTTGGAGGATTTTATGAGGGATCATATCTTACTGAGGTTCACCAGGAAGTAGCTCAGTTGGATGTAAAAGATTCCACTGCATCTATTAAAAAAGGCATTTTTTTATTTGTAAACATTCATACATTTCATATTTACATATTTACATATTCACATATTTACGATATTTGCATGAATAACATCACTCAGTACATCAGCTTCTTTTTAAGTATTTCACCCTCACCCTTTATCCACAACCAAAACCATAATTTTTGTCAATGTCCATTTTCCATTGTATTTGACCTCATTATTTCTCTCAAGTCAATATTATCCATGTTACATAAAATATAACTCTGTCCATTTTATTTGCCTTTTCTTGAGATCTTGTTCCATAAAAATGTATTCTATCATGTCCATATTTAACATTTCAAATTTCAAGCAATCTTTAACCAAGTCATGTTTACATACTTCTTTCCACAACTCTTGAATTCTTTCACATTTTAAAAATACACATTCTGCAGTTGGAAATTCTTTGCACTTATTAGATATTCTATCCTGTTTATTTTGTATGCCATATTTACTTTTACTGGCAATTTGCCTATGGACAACCTCCACAAAAATCATTACATTCTTTAATTCTTTGATACTTTGTATATCTAACCATCACTGCTTTTTTTTCTTACTTATTTCTAACTCTTTCCACCGATCAACAAAATAAAAAGATTTCATAAAATGAACTTATCATTCTTTTCTGTTCCTTTTTATTGCATTATTTTATAGTTTCCATAACACAATTTTACTATGAAATTCTTTCATTTCTTGAACGTTTTTTTGCTTGCTTGGTCCATCTTAGCATAGGTTCACAGAGATCTGGACAGGGGTCTGTTTGCACACAGAATTATGGGTAAGCGGAGGAGTTTTGCAGCCTGAAAAGGTTTTAGATACTGAACTGACTGAGTCCTGCTGGCTTTGAGCTCTGTGGGTGGATTTGATCATGCACTTAATTTTTATGCATTCATATTCACACATAGGTATATGTACAGACACAGACACACACACACACGCACACACACGTACACACTTAGACACACACACACACACACACACACACACACACACACACACACACACACACACACACACACACACGGAAATCTATGATATGATAAATTAAATAACTAATACTGTGGATTTCTGGATTTAAAGAATAACTTTCACAATGACAGGCAAAGAAGGCACTGAAAGAAAGCAGCTAGACTGACAGCTAGGGAGCAGTGAGGGTGGGGATCCTTGCCCTTGATAATGGTCAAAGGCAAAAATACGTTAAAAAAAAAAAATGTCAGGTAAGCCCCCCCCCCCCCCACGCACACACACACAAACACACACTCACGCATGATGGCCTACATCTATATCCGAATGTCACAGACGGACAAATGGGATGATTAGAACCGCCTGGGCCATAGGTTAATAGGATGTTGAGATAGGGGATCAATTGTTGTGCTGTGGAGCTGAAATAAAAAACTGAGCTGGGGTGAATTTTCAGTTGTTTATCCAATTGGCTGGATTAGATTTAAAGAGAACAAATAACACAAAATTTAAATAGATATACTAAAATGACTATGCTTTCTTTGCACCCCACCTCCCGTAAGTTATAAGTAACAAAAATCATGATGCAACCATCCCTAACTTAAGAATATAATTAAACTGATTCATGAATAAAGTATCCTTCATAAACTTTACTAATGGAAACTATGAGGTAATAAATGACATACCAATGAAAATAGACTAGGACAATGTCCCCAGTAACCAAAATAAGTCTAGCCAGGATATTATCAAACAGTTCTGTGATATTATTCATTTCTGAATTAATTAACACATACATACATATAAATCTCAAATATACAAGCAAAATTAGTAAAAAAAACTTTAGTGGAATCAAAATGAATGAGATACAGACAAAATAATAAAATGGTGCTACATAACCTTTTAAAGTTACCCCAGTCATAAAAACAGATACAATTATTAAGATGCACAACATAAATAAGTTGTACTACTTAAATTTAAAAATATGTATATATTATAGTCATAAAAAGATTAAAGTACATAAAATACTTTTCTTATTCCATTTTCCAGCTCTATGTTCTCAGCTTTGTCTCCGAGCTTGAAAACAGTAATAAAGTATTTCTTAATCACATCATGAAAGCAAAGGGGAAAAATTGTGAATGTAACATGCTATTAGTAAGCAATAAAGTAAACAAACAGCCAAAGGACAGAGTAAATGTGCTTATAGAAAAATGTTGTACAGACTTCATGATAAGCAAAAAAATATTTCAGAGTGCTTATGAGACAAGGGCTGACATCCATTGTACAACTACAGACATGAACACTGCTGTCTTAAGTAAAATTAAAAATGGAAGTTCCATGCGACCAGAATGTTTCCTACACAAGAGCAAGGGAGATAGTTAAATCCAAATTCCCTGCATAATAAAAAAATATATATTAAATCCTTATGAATCATATAGAGTAAACTGTCAGCATGTTAACACATGCAAGACTTATGGCAACAAGATATACAGTATTATCAATTTACAAAGTGTTGGGGGGCATCAGAGACTTATGGCAACAAGATATACAGTATTGTTATCAATTTACAAAGTGCTTGGGGGGGCATCAGATACAAGTAATTTTAGACCTATCAGCTTTATCAGTATCCTATTTAAAAATCATGTTGACAGTCACAATGGGACTTATCCAAAATGACACAAAAGAACTGCTTTTGGTAGACATGAAACAGAATGGCCTTGTTAAGAATTGCCTTTTGCAACTTGTGGAATTCCTTGAAGAGGTAACAACAGCACTTGAAAAAGGATTGACGGAGCATACTGCTTAACTTGACCTTCTAAGGCATTCAGCACTGTTCTGTATAACAGATTATACAATAATGGCTCATTGTTATTCAAAAACCTGCGCGTCGATTGGAAAGACCAACCAGTGTACTTGTAATTTGAACATATGCCAATAGAAAAAAGATCGGCAGGTAAAGTACCATTGAGCTGACACACTTTTTTATTGATATATGCTAAGAAGACATACCTCTCAGCTGTCCAGATTTTTGCCTCATATTTTTGATCTATTCCTCATAAAATCTGCAGTTTTCTGAAAAATCACTGAGGAGTGATTCACTAAATAATGGCACAAGTTTATAAGAGCAACATTTACAATCTGTCCCAATTTTGGGGCCTTTGCCACCTATTATATAAAGCTTTGTCCACATTTCTTGAGCTAAGGCATTGAGAGGTATGTGTGGAGGCAGACCAAATACAAGAAAAGTCTGGTACATTCTGTAAAACTAAAGAAACATAAACATACTTGATTTTTCTTGTATATCTGTGTTGTCTTGCTAGACTCTCTTACCTCTGAATTGTCCAGATTTTATAGTTAAAAAAAAGCAACAGAGCTTCTTTATTCTCCATTGCTTCTATCAAACAGCACTGATGTACTTTTCAAGAATAGGAATTTAAGCCCCATATGCATACACAGTACTTCTACAAGTGCAGAAGAACTGGAACCAATGTGGAAGAACACTACAGTGCAGTTATACAAAGGCATTATTTAAGAAAAGTAAGCAATTTCTTACTTAAATAGTGTCATTGTATAATTAAGCAATAACTGATGAGTGGGTGTGGGTATATGAAGTTTTACTAATGGCTGGTTTTGTTTAATTACATGGGCTTTGCCTTCATGATCAAACCACACCAGCTGTGGGTAAATCCTCATATAGCCACTCCCACTCATCAGTTATTGCTAAAATAACTGATAAATTAAAAGCAGAGAATGTCAATTTATATATTCCTAGGTTCATACTAGCTGCAAAGATCATAAGAAGCCTATCTACCACAGCTTACTTACTATCCTTACTCATAAGGGACTGAGTTGTCTGAGCTAGGATGAATTTAGATTGAAAAACAGCAAGGACCCACTGGAGTGTTCACTAGGGACACCTCTTTTTGGTCTATTCTTCTCAGATATAAAAGTAGAAAATAGGAAATGGAAAACTGGATATGCTTATGATCATGCACTAGGTAACATAATTCCTTCAATAAATGATGCTGAAACTCACCATGATGATCTACAAAACTACACACCTGGCTCGGTAGGAATGACATTAACTTTAATGACAGTTAAGGCAGAAAAATTAAACTTGGTAAAAATTATATAACATGATTTCAGTCAAAATACTCTGAAATTAGATGTCAAACTCAGGCTATGGTGACTGGATCTGTTCCACTTCCCAGCAATAAAATGTTCTTTTACTGTAAATTTAAATCTTACATCTGATGGTCCCGAGAGGTATGGTCTTTATACCAGTAGTACTAAACATATTAAAGTATACATATGCAAATAAATACACATATGTAACTAATTTACTACATTGCAGCTTGACCTTGAGAGTATGCAGGATATATAAACTGCTGGCCTGGGTATGGGCCTGAATCATCCATACCCAAGACTAAGCTTCACACTGAATACCTCATGGAGTCAAACCTTTGGCCAACTCCCCAGACCCCTTTCTCAGTACTCACTGTCTCTCTCTCTTTCTCTCTTTCTTTGTTTCAGTCTTTCTGGTTCTCACATGGCAACAGCAACTATACTTTGAATACATTCTTACATTCACACACAGAAGCATTACTTTCCAGAAAAGTCAGATAATATTCTTCAGACACTACAGTATTCTGCCAAATGAAAGCAAACTGTCACTACCCCAGAAAATACCTCTCAATCGTCCTAATTTTTGCAGAAAGTTCAGATTTTTGTCTCATATTTTTAGTCTGTTACTCATAAAACTTTTGGTTTTCTGGCAAATCACTGAGGATTGAAATCAGAATATAATGATAGCCATCCAGGTTTTATCTGAATCCTTTTTGTCAGGCTGAATGTAAATACTGTAAATAGTTATTGAATGTTATGAATGTATTAAATTATTGTGTTATTTCATCAAAGTAAAAATCATCTGAGTAAAAAAATAAAATTCATACTAATGCAAAACCTGTTGTTTTATCAACTCTCTAAGGTTATAAGAGCAATATGTAAAATTTGTCCCTGTTTTTGAGCTTTTGTTTTCCCATTATTTATGGCTTTATCCAGATTTCTTGAGGTTGAAAGATATGTTCCCAGATTGCTATCTGGGACCTCATAGTTCCTATTTAACTCATGCTAATAAGCTAAATAATTATAAACACAAATTACAAGGTGTAGCAGAATTATCTGAGCAATTACAGGTGGATGCCAGCAGTTTGTCACACTTTAATAATATATATACCCTGTTATTAATTAATAAATAAGCAAATAGACAGCTAGTCATAAGTATTTAAATGAAAATGCTTTACTTAAGAAATAGTTAGTTAAGCAGAGCACTGAAGAGTTACATGTACAGACACATATTGATTATGTAGCAACATATGGAAATCACATGGGAAATAGAAAATAATGCTTTTGAACAAATAGATTACAAGAAAGAAAACATCTGTCTACAGCTATACTTTCCTGTCTATTCTTGGCAGCAAGAATTACCAAACACTAGGCTAAACAGCTGAATTTACATAAAATACATATAGAAACATCTACAGAAAAAAATTGCAAGTCTGCACCAGCTTCAGGATAGCTCTCATTCTTTTTTTTCTTTATGCTGTTCTTTTTTATCAGTTATTTTGGTTAAAATGTTCATACATATTGTAGATGCAGTTGTACAGAGATTCACATTTACATACTAATGTTACTTAGCTTCCTGGCCTAGAAATAGTCCTATGTCTTGTAATCACAGGACAGAACAAGTGCAATTCCTGGTTTCCATGCCAACTACACATTTCACATTCAATGTTTAATTGCTATATTCCTAACATAATACATTTACAAACTTAAATTATAATTTCAGTATATTTTTGTATATTGCATAGAAAAAGGGCAATACATTCACACATCTTTTTAAGCGTCTAGAAAATTCAGTGCTGATATATATATATATATATATATATATATATATATATATATATATATATATATATATATTGCATAGAAAAAGGTCACATTCACAAAACTTTTCATGCCACTTGAGAAATGCACATATTGCAGATTATACCACATTATTGTTTGTCTGCTGCAATTCTAAGTGCAGCTAACATATCTGTTACAGTTTTATTCAGAAAATAGTGGGATATTTATTATCAAGCATCTCATAGTCAATCCTTAAAAACTAATACAATCATTATAGATGTAAGGGCAACAATTTTTTTTTATTTTTTGATCTCTCTGTATTTATCAATGTCAGCAAAAATTTTCTTGAGCCCATCTAAATTCTTTACATCTAGTCACCGCAGAAATATTATATCATACCTCTGTATACCTCCCTAATTCCACCTATTATTGAATACATTACTATGCTTTGCAGCCTTCAAAGAAGCTGTACAAAAGAACTTAAAAAGGCAAATACGTTAGTAGAATATGTCATAAGGATGGGAAGCTTAAAATATTCTGAAAGGCTTCAAGAACTCTCATTATATTTGTTTCTTGTATGTTAATGTGAGACCTCTGTCTGGTTTATAAGGCAATGTCTGATACAGTTCTGTTTGAAAGTCTGTATCTGCAAAACACTGTTGGAGGAACTAGTACTAGATTGCATGACCTAATACTAAAAATGCATACCACTAATAGAAAAAAGTGACAGATATATTACACAATTCCTGTCAATGTTGGTGAATAAGCTTTTATTATCATCAGAGGAAGTCATTAGTTAGTATCCTTCAAAAGTATTCCTGGCATAAATATAGAAGGAAGAAAATATCACCAGGGTTTAAATATCACCAGGGTTTAAATATCACCAGGGTTTATTCTTTATGGTCAACAGGTCTTGAGTTTACCAATGAAACCTATTAACATAAAAGAGTGATTTTAAGTAAGTTCTTTGTGCTGTCTGTGCTTCCAAGTATGTCATTAACTGGGTCTTAAGCTCCCTGGATTTTTCTAATGATACATATTATTTCTTCATTTACTTACATTGCATTGAATTATTTATTTATTTTATATGTAAGTGGTCAAGTAACCTACCTTTACTTATTTTCAGTTAAAGCCTAGTTATAACGATGGCAAGCAAGTAATATAAGGATATTATAGATAATCAAATTCTGATGAACAAAAAATGAAATTCACAGTAAACAGAGTCAACAGCAGTTATTTATTTTTTATTTTACATTTGTTTACTGGGAAAGTCTGACTTGGAACAAAGCCAATTTTCAACAGAAGCCCGGGGAGAAACGCTCCAGGTGCATGTCTTTGTAAAATGGAAGGAAACCGGAGCACCCAGTGGAAACACACATGAACATAGAGAGGACATGCAGACCCCACACAGAAGGCACTGCAGACGAGAATTAAACTGGAGAACCTCTTGCTGTGAGGTGACAATGCTACCGCTGCACCACTGCATTCCTCCCATCGTGTGATATCCTGTAGTCTGCATTCCTCCCATCATGTGGTATACTGTAGTCTGCATTCCTCCCATTGTGTGTTATCCTGTAGTCTGCATTCCTCCCATTGTGTGGTATCCTGTAGTATGCATTCCTCCCATCATGTGGTATCCTGTAGTCTGCATTCCTCCCATCGTGTGATATCTGTAGTCTGCATTCCTCCCATCGTGTGGTATCTTGTGGTCTGCATTCCTCCCATTGTGTGGTATCCTGTAGTCTGCATTCCTCCCATTGTGTGGTATCCTGTAGTCTGCATTCCTCCCATTGTGTGGTATCCTGTAGTCTGCATTCCTCCCATTGTGTGGTATCCTGTAGTCTGTATTCATCCCATCGTGTGGTATCTTGTAGTCTGCATTCCTCCCATCGTGTGGTATCCTGTAGTCTGCATTCCTCCCATCGTGTGGTATCCTGTAGTCTGCATTCCTCCCATCATGTGGTATCCTGTAGTCTGCATTCCTCCCATTATGAAGAACTGCAACAGCCTATACAGATGTAAAATAACATTCATCTCTCGTACTGTGGTGGAACATGCTTCTTCCATTATTTGTGTCCATCCATCCATCCATCCATCCATCCATCCATCCATCCATCCATCCATTCATGCTCAACCCCTTTTCCCATTTTTGCACATGAGGTTGGGGTGTCACTTCACAGTGACAATCATCTCAAGCCAAGGTTTACACTGCCAGGTCACTAGCCCTGCTGCAGTAATTCATTTGCACCACTTACGCACACACACAGACTCTCACCTACGGCCAATTTAGAATGTCCAATATTTAGGGAAAATAACAATCTATTATGGTCATGTAGAGTCCTGATATTCTGTCCTTCCGCAGCCCCAATTCATTCATACTGTACAGTACTACTCTGTGATTATTACAACCATTATCTACTTCATAACCAGTGTCCAGCATGAAGAGTATGTGTATGGTTCAAGTATATACTAATCTGAAAACTCAGCCAACAAAAGGATGTAAGAAGAACTTTATCATTCACTATCTCATGTCACTTTGTAAGGGAGGTGTGTGGTTGGTATTGTCAGAGGGAGACAAGACATAAGACCAGCAGAGTAGACCATAGCTTTATGCACAAGGATTAAGGTGACTTGGAGATTGGACAGTCACTATGTAGACAGGTAAATGTTATCAAGAGATCAGAGACACTGTAAGACAGTTGGAGACCATACTACTGGTGAAGAATTGTAATTTCTGGTTAAGGAGTCAGGGAGCTCAGGAAAGAAGACAGGTACTAGAGTAGGAGGAAAGAGTTATATACAGCATACTTGAATCACACCAGAATCAGGCTGAGAACTACCCAAGAAAAGGAACCTCTATTGAGTGAATATGGGGCAATCATGCACCTGGATGAATTCTGCTGCATAATTATGTTAGATTTACATGAACAAGTGTGGAACATTGTAATTAGCTATCTTCATCAGAGGGTCATTGTAGACCTGAAATGTTGGTCCATGTCTATTGAATTTCCCTTTTATGTAAGCATCATATGTATAGAAATTAATGGAGCTGTAAGATCGTGTGAAAAATAAGTTTGTATTTCAGCATGCTACTGCAAATGGGCCAGCAGGCATTTGTGTATACTCAGCATGTCTATTGTAGCTGTTCTGATTTATGTTTGCATTAACTGAGTATTAACAAAACTTAAAAGTACATCACAAAATATCTTGTGATTTCATTTATCAGAACTTTTCTGCAGTTGTATTGTACCATATGGTAATTTTTTGTTTAAATCCAAAATTGGTAACTTACTGTTTATTTTTCTTTCCTAGCTGTATTAGCCCTGTTTTTTACCTATTTTCTTCAACTGGATGAAGGCGTTTCTGTGGCTATCTTCCATGCCACCATAAGTATCGTTTTCGCTGTGCCAGTTTTTGGTATTTTTCTGATAGATTCATGGCTGGGACATTTCAAGTATGAAATTCTTTTACTCTTCTGCACTTGTGAGAAAATCGTTTGTATTTAATTGTGCAATGCATTGATAGAGATGATTGTTGTATATCAGTCTACCTACCCAGTCAAGGGTTAATGGAATTATCACACAAGCAAAAACATTACTTCATTAAGCCATCATGACCTGATGTTGCCCTCGGCAAATTAAATGACACATCAAGTTCAATACAGCTCATTAACTTAAATGTTAATCCACAGAGATCACAATTAGTGATAAGCAGCTACTTTTAAAATCAATAAAAACACAAATAAAACAGTTGTGCTGGGGGACACGCTCCCTGCACCCAATATACCTCTGCTACTTACACATACTGATGCTAAGATCAGTGTATCTGAAGGATATAGAAATCCCTGTGATACAGTATCTCAATCCTTAACATGAAAAGCCCTGGAATCACACGTTGGTGGTTGCACGTTACTGTGTTGATCACTAGTGTGTTGATCCTAAGCCTGTCACTCATTCAGTGTAACTACACACAGCTTACGTGGTTCATAGTTTCACAGGTTCGTATGTTCAGGCTGTCAAGAAGTCTGGACACAATCACTCTCTATTTTTATTTTCTTTTCACCCATGTAGGTATCAGTTTTCTTTTGAATTGACTCAGACTAGTGCCCTTACATATGTCCAGAGATAGTTTGTCCCAAAGCCTCAGCTGGCACACTGTCACACTCATCTCTTTTCCTGTTATTAATGATATCTAATTTTTCTTGTAAATTATCTGTCTTGTCCATTCCTTGTGCATGTTACAGGAGATGCAAAGTCATTCACATAGCACTGGGCTTGGGGTGCTTATAAAGAAAACACTGATCTTCACTATGTAACTGATAAGAGACTAAAATTAGCCACAGTGATTCTACGAGATTTTTATAGGTTAATTCTTTTACCCCCATTATCAATGTGGTGCAACACATTTGTATTCTCTCAGGGTGTATCAGATTTTTCCTGAATAGGAGCAACGTGCAGCATTATATTATATAAATAGTCTGACCACCAACATACTGAAAGTGTTCAAAGTCCATGGTGGACTGTCTGTAATACCTCACAGAATGAATCTTGCCTTCTCAAAATCATTTTATTACCATTGTGAATGCAAATTATCCAAAACTAAGAAAGTATTTAGAAAAGCACCTTGGCTCCTCTTAAAAGTCATGTTTTATGACCTTGGGGTATTTATTCGGGTCTATATTAGAACATCGAAGTTTCAAAATTTCGAATGTTCTAATATCGAACCCTGTTCAGTGAAATCTGAAAACACTGAACATACAGAACAGCGAATTTTTTCCTAGGGAAAAAAATTGCTGTTCCAAAACACATACACACAACACAAGCACACCAAACAAACAGCAATACAGACACATACACCTAAAATCTTACACCTAACCCTACACTAAACTATACACACACCACTAACTATCCACTTAACTTAACCCAAACTCTAACCTGAAAGTCCATCACTATCGCACACTCACCTCACCCGCTCCCTAACCCTAACTCACCTAACCCGCCCTAACCCTCACGTCCATACAATCGCATACATACCTAACCCCCGCCCTAACTCTAACTCACCTAACTCACCCTAACCCTCACATCCACACAATTGCATGCTTACCTGAACCTGACCCATAACTTTCCACCACAGTGCTGAAAACACAGAAGCAACAGAAACAGACAGCCAAATTCTTTCCCTAGGAAAAAATTGGTTTTCTGTTGCTTTGATATTTTCAGCTTTCACTGAATAGGGTTCGATATTAGAACATTCAAAGTTTTGAAACTTCGATGTTCTAATATAGACCCATTTATTCTTGGGTCAATAAACCAAATGGTTTCTCAACGAAGTATTCTTTACAAAATTTGCTTTTAAATATTTTCTGTAGGGGCAATCCACTCCCAGAGCTCTTACTAATGGTTGTGCATCCTGTACCCAAATTGATTTATGCCTATTCCAAGGGCACAGAACATCAGGGTAATGCAATATCTTGATTTAAAAATTGCTCATAATGCAGTAGTCAGCAATGTAATGCAGTTGGTTCATATCAATTATATACATTATAAGGAAGACAAAATGCATAAGTTCAGATGGTGAAAAGAGGTACAAGAAAGGAAGTTTGTATTTAAATTTTGGTCCAGGTTCTTACAAATAATTAGATTAAAGAGAAAATAGAGGTACAATATGACTGGTCAAACAAAAAGTGACCTTGATCAAACTGAAACAGGATCACGAAGATCTACCTTATAACAGAGTTTTTATTATGCAACACAACTCATTTCTCTGCTTCTGATTGGCGCATTTAATCCCAGAGTAGAAGGGAAGAACAGAGAAAGTGCGATCCCTAAAATCCTGGGAATTTGGTAGCCTGTAGCAAAGGATGGTGAGTGAAGCTGGCTTCAGATAGAGGACTATGAGTTTTGCTTCAACAATGAAGTTCAGTGAGATGATTTATGAATAAAGGAAAAGAAAATATGGTTTGTCCTTTTAGCTGGGTGGAGAAAGAGCTCTGCAGTGATGCTTATATTTGGCAACAGTAGATTAAACTTGCACATATGATTGCTAATGTTTTATTGGTCTTTGAGATTTTGGGTGGAAGAATTTGTCAAAAGGGAAGTCAATACCCAATCTTAGTGTAAAGGCTACTTTTCTGAATATTTTTACATGTCATGGCATAAAGAAACAAGAGAGTTTGTAATTCCAGGAGAAAATGTGGTTGATTTTGTTCTCAGGGTTGGTCATATGGGTAGTCATGGTGACAGAAGGGTCCAGACAGATACCTAGATTTTTATATAAAAAGAGAGTTTCCATGTGATTGTTTTGGTAGGCGATGAAGGGGTGGTGATGAAGAGTAGTCTAGTACTGACGCCAAAAATTATAACTTTGGTTTTATTCCAACTAATTAACATTCTCTCTTAACTTTATCAATGAAAGAAAGCTTTGAGACATTTTGGAGATCATTTCTTAAGAATATATGTAGGTCAGAGGGGAAAGAATTTCTGAAGATAGAGAATAGAATGAAGTAAGCACTGATCCCCACAGTACTTCAGTAAGACAAAATCCTGTGGAAGGGAAATGATTTCTGGTTTTCACAACAAAAGTCCAAGTATGAAAGATAACTGCTGAACTAGTTGACTGTAGAGACTCTGAATGAGACAGACTGGAGACATTTAATTAAGAGGTTGTGGCTGACTAGATCAAATGCTTTGGTGAAACTCAGAAAGAGGGCAAAAGATAAGTGTCTTGAGTCCATGAATGTCAGCATAGAATATGACCAGAGTTAATTGCACTGGAAATGTACTTCTGTCAGGGGCAAAACTAGAGGTGAAGCTAGGGTAGGATGAAAGAGGTAGCTGCCCCAAATGTAAGGTGCCAGTGGGTGCAATCAGCAATACCAGAATTCAGTTTTTGAATGCCTAAACTGCTTTTGTGGTCAGGTCTGAAGCACCTCACTGCTACGTGTGCAGTATATGCAATATCAGCATTCTGAAATAATAGCCAATACTGTCTGCATTCACTGTCAATGCTGAAGTGTTCAGTACACTGTGTGTGAAATTGTTGAGCAGTAGCAAATCACTTGTTACATTTCAAGCAAGCAGTTTGCTAGGGTTTAAAGAACAAAGATCTATTTTTGGCTATAGGTATAAGAGCACTTTTTCTTTTCTCATTTTAAAGTTGAGGAAGACTCCAAATCAGGCAATAACACAGCATGCCAGAATAAATAACTACAACACAGGGTGAAAGCATTCTGGTTAGTAGATTTAGGTGAGTTTGCTTTTGCCTTTTGGCACTGTTGTTCCATTTTTACTGTTTTTTGCTGCTGTAACTGTTTCATTCTGCACTTTGTATATTTATTCCTTCTACCATAAATAGCTTGCTGAATCTAGACTGTTTGGCATCACTTAGGTTCATAGGTTCATAGGTAGGTACTAGGCTATCTGCCCAAAGGCATTTTTAAGCCTAACCGGAATGTGTTGGCTTTTGCCGCCCCCTTAGATTAGTTTCCTGTGCCTCTGTCCAGCAGAGCCATTGAAGTGATCCCTGGGGTAAACTTTCTGTTTCCCATCCACTCAACTCATCAAGGTTTCTCTTGAAGAGGGTTAGCGAGGATCTCTGCCTAATGTAGATTGGAATCTTGTACCTGAGCATGGGAAGTCTCTGGGACAGGAATATATCCCTCCACCATGTCCTATTTATTGTTGTGAAGAGGTTTAGATCCCTGGAGCATGTGGCTCGAGGGGGTATGGTTTTCTTTAGGTGGAGCATGTCCATCAATTCTGGGTTTGACATGGCCTTGTATGTCATAGGTTCATAGGTAGGTACTAGACTATCGGCCTGAGGGCCTACGTAATCCTAGCCAACAAGGTTCCTTGGCTTACACCACCCAAGAAAGTTATTTTCCTGTGCCACTGTTGAGCAGAGACACAAAAGTGATCCCCGGGGTGTATTTCCTATTTCCCATCCACTCATCAAGATTTTTCTTAAAGAGTGCTAATGAAGAACTTTGCTTGACATAAATGGGTAGCCTGTTCCAGAGTATGGGTAGTCTCTGGGACAGGAATCTATCCCTCCAGCATGTCCTGTTTATTGTGGTGACAAGGTTTAGGTCACTAGAGCATGTAGCACGGAGGGAGGGATTTCTTTAGGTGTAGCATGTCCAACAGCTCTGGGTTTGACATAGCTTTATATGTTAGGCAGAGATCACCTCGGAGTAGGTGATATGCTACGGAGTAAAGCTGGATTTTTTTGAGACAGTCAGTGTAGGGCATCTGTTTGAGGCCAGTAATCCTCTTTGTGAGGTACTTCTGTGGCCTTTCCAGCTGCTGCAGATGTCTTGTGAGGTACATTCCAAAAGGGGAGTTGTACTCTATAATGGGTCTAATGAGTGTCGAGTAGAGGGGAACAATGACCTCTTTTTTCCTGGATGAGAACCCTTTTATAAAGATGTGTGCCACATAGAAGGACTTCCTGACTATTGTGGCGATGTGACTATCAAAGGACAGACTACTGTCCACCTGGGTCCCAAGGTCTCTTATCACACATTCAGTGTTAAGTAGACTGGTGTCTATCTAGTAGTTCATGGGTACAATAAAGAATAGATCACCTCTGACTAGACAGTATGCAACCGAGTACAGCTGGAGTTTCTTCAGTTGAGCTGCATAGGGCATCTGCTTGAGGCCAGTGATCCTCTTGGTGAGGTACTTCTGTTGTCTTTCCCGTTGTTGTAGGTGTCTTGTAAGGTACATCCCAAATAGGGCATTGTACTCTATGATGGGTCTGATGAGTGATGTGTAGAGGGGCCCAATGATCTCTTTTGATCTGGATGCAAACCCTTTTGTGATTAGATGGGCCACATAGAAGGATTTTCTAACCACTTTGGCAATGTGATTATCAAAGGAGAGGTTACTATCTACTTGGGTCCCCAGATCCCTTATTACGTCTTCTGTATTTAGGGGGCTACCACCTATGTGGTAGTTTGTGGGTACTTTGTTTTTTCCAAAGGGGATGACTATGCACTTTTTGGCATTTAGCTTGAGGCCATGGTTTTGACACCAGGTATCTGTCTCAGTGAGACCCTTTTGGAGGATGTCTGTGTCAGCTGGAGAGTCAATTATAGCCCCTAGTTTGCAGTCGTCTGTGAACTTGGTCAGCCATAGTCCTCCTGTGCTTGCCTGTACCTCTGAGAAGTATATGCCGAACAGGAGGGGTCCTCAGACTGAGCCCTGGGGAACGCCAATTGTAACTGGTTTAGAGTCAGACCTAGCTCCTGCAACTCTTACCATGTGGGTTCTGTCCATGAGCCAGTTGGCAACCCATCTCATGATGTAGGGGTTTATGTTAAGGCTGGTGAGCTTGTCTATAATACCTGAGTGGGGAATGGTGTTGAAGGCCTTTGTGAGGTCTAGGTAGGCTGTGTGGACCACCTTTCCCTCATCTATAGCCTTGGTAACTGTCTTGAGCACTAAAACCAGCCATCTTACATTAACAGGCCCTCCCTGCACCCTTTTGGCTGACATAATTAGCTCAGGACTCATCTGAGTTGGAGATTGCTGGAATAAAGGTTGTGTGAGGGGCTTTTATATTGGAAAAGTGGGTTAAAACTGTTTAAATTCTCTTGTACTTAAGCACCACATTTACACATAGTTGTGTACCAGCCTTGTATAGCTGCAAATGCCTAGAATCACAGGTTTTCCCTGATCACCACTCAGTGAAACCCTCTCAGGCTTCCCTGCTGCTCTCCAGGCAACTCAGTTGTGCATTGCTGCACTGCAGACAGCTCAGCTAAGCACTGTCAAAATTTTCCAACTTTCTTCGCTAACCCTATATAGATTTAAGTCCCCTTGCTAATCCCAGAGTAATAGCTGATCTTTTGCCCTCCCACAAACCAGGAATTACCTGCTGCTATGGAACAGTCAGTTTCCTACCATTTCCCCAGCAAGCCTGATTGACATGCACATCCTGAGGCAATGTAGCAATTGCCTCACATATACTGACAACCACCTGCTCCTAAAGCAAACAAATATAGTATGTGAGATATCACTATACCATGAAACTTAAATCAGTCATCTCATGTACAATAAACAATACATCAAAAAAGTTGTCAGCTCACACACCTCTCCTCTTACACAAGATAAAGTCAAGACACATAAACCCACATACTTGGAGGTACTCACCAAGAACCTACGAAAAGACCAGAGACCTCCCAAGTGCAGACAATCCCCGCATACAGATACACAAACAAAATCTACCAGTACTCATAACAGTGTCTCAGCAATCAAGCCCATAAAGGCAAAACCAAATGTCTTGGTCATAGGCAACTCAATAGTGAGACACACAGCAATCCCTCTCACCAGGCTGGACAAGGAGAAGATCACAGTTAGCTGCCTTTTGGGTGCCAGGATCCAACAAGCCATGCACTCAGGTCACTCAGCAGCATCTACCATTATGACTGTGGCACAGTACATGTTGGAGGGAATGACTTGAGACATACCTCTCTGGACTATATGAAGAGAGACGTGATAGAACTCTCATAGTATGTGTGCCAGGGAGGTATATCCCTAGCCCTAAGCAGCATTCTACCTTCACCTAGGCTGATGCCACAGTACAGACAAATAATGACTGATTTCAACAATTGGCTTAGTTTCTGGTGTCATTCCAAGGGGGTCCAGAATCTGTCAACCTGGGAAGGCATGGTCAACAGACCTCGATGCTTTGCTAGAGATGGCATTGACCTGTCTCCTCAAGGCTTTAGAATATTTGCAAAGCTACTTGTCTCCCCCATAAAGCCTTTTTTAGGTTATGTCAAAACAACAAAACATCTAATGTAGAAAAATACTGTAAAGACAAACTCAAGGCCATGCTACTTAATGCTAGGAGCCTAAACAGTAAGCTGCACTCCCTGGAAGCACTCCTCGGGAGATGCTGAAGTCTGTGCAGTCACTGAGACTTGGTTCAAGGCCACAGAGAATACCCGGCCATGCAGGGCTATAATGTCTTCCACATGTTCAGACCCCAAAACAAGCATGAAAGAACCAAAGGTGGAGGTTTATCCATTTTCATTAAATCCAAATTAACCTTGAGACTGGTGAAACAGTGCGACTCTCTTCAGCTACTCCAGGTCCTAGTAACTATAGGAAAAACACCCTACCACTTCACAGCTAGTTGTAGGTCCCCACCATGAACCAGGAGAAACACACCACCTACCTGGACTTGCTTGAAAGGCTCAGTATACAACCAAACACTTCAGTCATGGGAGACTTCAACTACCCATACATTGATTGGGCAACTTACATGAGCATAAACATAACTGCACTAAGGTTCCTGGACTTTGTTAGCTCAAATGTACTGGAACAGTTAGTCTGCACCCCAACAAGGGGCTCACATGTCCGAGATGTCCTAGACATGGTACTTACCAATATGGGAGGTGACACTACCCCTAGTGTGCTGCCCCCCTGCCCCCCCCCCCCCGGTACGTCACACCATAATTCTATCTCATTTGAAGTAAAGATCAGACCTAACACCCCTACAAGAATAAAAAAATTAAAAAAATCTCTAAAGCAAACTATTGCCTCCTAAGCGATGGTATAAATGGTTTCAAAGCCTCTGCTAATACAGGCAGCAATGACTCCTATGCAGAGAAGTATACAAATGCCCTATATAGCCACATAAGCAAATGTACTGACTCAGTAGTACCTGACAGTAGTAAAACCGGGTCCTTTCGCAAAAACAAGCCACCCTGGTGGACTACAAATATAAATAATTTTTATATATATATATATATATATATATATATATATATTTATATTTATATAATTATATAACAAAAGAAAAAAACTGATATCTAAGAACAAGAAGGAATGTACTCAGCAAAGGAAGACTACTGTACACAGCCTAAACAAGCAAATCAGAAACCTTGTCCTCTAAAGCAAGTTACCAGACTAGACTGGCATCCCTAGTTAAAGACAATCATAAGGCATTCTTTAGCTATGTCTGAAACCTCAAATGGAATACCCAGCTGTGTGCTGAACTTATAGTGGATGGCACCACTCACATGGAACCTGAAGAAATTGCCAACCTGCTAGCTGACAGATTTTGCAACAATTTCATCCACCCCCCCCCCTGTCCCCATCAGTCATACCCCATAACATTCCTGATACCTACCCTCTACTGTTTCTGCCCAAACAGCAGGTCATTCAAGCACTCTCCAAGGCCAAAATATGTCCTCTATTGGAGCAGATAACATTCCAGCCTTCATACTAAACAATCTGAAACAAGACCTAGCAGAACCACTTAGCTGTCTCTAACCACAGCCTGAGCACCAGTTTTGTGCAAGAGGAGTGGAGAACAGCAACAGTAATCCCCTTGCACAAAGGGGGCCCATCAACCTACCCTGGGAACTATAGACCCATTAGCCTGACCAGCCTTATCTGCAAGGCCTTGGAAAGAATCATCATGGACCTTATCAACAAGGACATAGGCAACCTTCAAACTCTTGACCCAACCCAGTTTGGTTTTGTTAAGAGTAGATCTTGCTCATTAAACCTGGTGAACTTCTTTGAGAAAGCTACCAAAGCTCTTGATCAGGGTAAAGCAGCAGACCCCACCTATCTTGATTTATCTGAGGCATCTGACAGAATTCCCCACTCAGGGATCATTGAGAAACTCTCCCAGCTGGGCATTAACCCATTCATTACTAGATGGGTAGTACACTGGCTCACAGATAGAACCCACACTGTTAAAGTTGGGGAATTCACTTGCACCAGTAGACCTGTTACCAGTGGTGTACCACAAGGATCTGTACTAGGTCTCTACTGTTGAGAATTTATTTTTCTGAAGTCCAGTCAAAATGGCTTACTAAGTTTGAAGATGACTGCAAACTGGGCACAATCATAGAGTTCCCCAATTATATCAATAAATTACAGAAGGGGCTGACACATACAAATGATTGGTGCCAGGGCTATAGACTGAAGTGAAATGCAAAAAAATGCCTCATTATCCCCTTTGGCAGAGAAGTAGCCCCTGATAGTTACAATATAGACTGCACCCTTCTAAGCTCAAACACAGTGGTGCGAGACTTGGTAACTCACAGTGATAGCAATCTAATCTTTGATCACCATGTGTCCACAGTAGTGAGGAAAGCCTTCTACACTGCCCATCTCATAAATAAGGGCATCACATCCAAGATCAGGGAGGTCATTACTCCACTATAATCACCCCTTATCAGACCACTGATTGAGTACAATGCTCCCTTCTGTATGTGCCTCACCAGACACCTGCAGCAGCTGGAGATACCACAGAGATTTCTAACCAAGAGAAATCATGGCCTCGAAGACATGACTCTCATGGAAAGAGATTGGCCAGTACATGAAAGCCTAGGGGTGACAGGTGCAAGCCATCTCTTGCGAAGTAACGCGGCTTGTCGAGCATGTCGTCCCAGGCTGACAGACACTTGATCCCCTTTGAATGACAACAGAAGCTTAACCAATTGTTGAAATTGATAATTTTTTCTTTATACTGAGGTATCATTCTTGGTGAGGGCAGGATGCTACTCAGGGTCAGGGTCATACCAGCCTGGGCTACATGATCAGAGAGCTCTTGCATGTCTCTTTTCATGTAGTCCAGAGAGGCACGTCTTAGGTCATTCACACCAACATGAACAATGACAGAGTCATATTTGTACTTGTTCTGGAGTGACCTGAGTGCTTGTGTTATGTGGTGGATTTTGTCTCCCAACAGGCAGCTAACAGTAACCTTCTGCTTGTCCAGCCTAGTGAGTGGGATGCCAGTGTGCCTGACTATAGAGTCACCGATTACTACTGTGTTAGGTATGTCATTTCACCTTAAGGGCTGTGATTGTGCAGCACACTGATTTTGTGTTTTATATGTTGTCTGGTTTGTGACGGGAGGTGCAGGTTGTTTGGGTGTCTGCTTTGGAGGTCTCAGATGCTTTTGCAGGTTTTTATTCAGGGCCTCCAAGTATGATTTTGTGTATTTATGTGTATTTTTTGCCAGTGCTGTTTTAGTAGGTCTGTGTGTGGCTGGAGGTGTGGTGCAAGTGTTAACCTTCTCCTCTTAACTGTCTGTTCCAGTCTTAGGTGGAGACAGCTTAGCTTCCAGTTTGGCTGTATAATTGCATCTCTCACATATTTTAGTGTTTTGTGGTAGGAGGAGAGGGTTGTCTGTGTACATGAGGCAGTTGTAACATTGCCTCAGGATACCCAGATTCACCAGCTGGACTGGAGAGTACACTTGAAATTGCCCTTTGGTTAAGCCTGAATAGTAGGGTGAGCTACTTAGTCGCTTGGTTGGTAAGGGGTGAATAAAGAGCTTTGCCCTACTGGGCAATCAGTGTCAGGGTATATTAGTGCTTGCTATTAGGTTTGAGCAAGTGCTGGGCTGTAGGATGCTTTTTGCTTTGAGAGTTAGACTAGTTTCAAGGGAAAAACTGAAGAGGAGACTTAGTGGAGCTGGGAATAATTTAACCTTAGCTAACCAGCACTGCCTGGTGCGCAAAGCCATGCAAACACAGTTTTTATAGTAGGGAAATGAAAGAGATAGAAATTAGCCCAAAATGGCCACTAAACTACCAACATCTGGGCTGTAACCACTCTTCCAGGGACAGATAGGTTGCTCAAAGCTCCCCTTTCTCACAGGTGAACAGAAAAACTTCCTTCTATCCAAGTATGGGCAACTCAGAAATTAGTATCACAGCCCTGAATTCAGCACTAGCCTGAAAACTGGACTATACTAGCTTAGAAAGGCGGGAAACAAGGAATTTCTTTTGTTTTTTTTTTTTTTGTTTTTTTTGAAAATATAAGGCAAAAACAGTAAAAAATACACTTAAAACAGCTTTAAACAACTGCAAACGATCAGAAAAGGCTGTTGCACTTTAGTGTGTAGCCTACAACAGTTAAATTATTTAAACAAAACCTTTTTAAAAGTGCAGGCAGTCATATAAGTACAATGTGTGAAAGAAACAAGCTTTTAAATCACAATAAACGTTGGAAAATCTGCGTTTAGCTGGAAAACAGTTAAGTACAGCAAGAAAATACAGAAAACTGATACTTAATGCTCCAAAGTCTCTCTTCTAAGCTAGAATGCTTGTATCAGTTTAAGGCTTTCTAGTGCTACCCAGCAGGTTAGTTACAGGAAAGATGGGAAACAAGCACAGATGTGGTCTTTTAAAGCAGAAAGTTGAAAGAGACGGACAAACTGCCCAAATGGTCAATAAACTACAATTTCTGGGCCAAGAACCTCTCCTCTCATTGTAGACAAGGCTACCTAGTGCTTACCACTCCCACTGATAAGCTAGAAGGCTTTTCTCCAACACAGAAAGGCTTGCGGGGCGCAGAAGCTTACCAACAGTCCTGGATACAGCAACTCTGTATCTGGACTAGGCTAGTTACAGGAAAGGTGGGAAACAAGCGCAAGTGCAGCTTTTAAACCAGAACATTGAAAGAGATGGAAAAAAACTGCCCAAATGGCCAATAGCTACAATTTCTGGGCCAGGAACCACTCCTCTTGTGGTAGATAGGCTACCTAATGCTTACCACTCCCACTGATAAGCTAGAAGGCTTCCTTCCAACACAGAAAGGCTTGGGGGGATCAGAAGCTTACAAAGAGTCCTGGATGCAGCAAATCTGTACCTGGACTAGACTAGTTACAGGAAAGGCGGGAAACAAGTACAAACACAGGCTTTTAAGCCAGCAAGTTGAAAGAGATGGAAAACTGCCCAAACAGACAAATAAACTACAATTTCTCGGCCAAAACTTGCTCTTCTCGTGGAGCATAGGTTACCTAGTGCTTACCACTCCCACTGATAAGCTAGAAGGCTTCCTTCCAACACAGAAAGACTTGGGGAGCTCAGAAGCTTACAAAGAGTCCTGGATACAGCAAATCTGTACCTGGACTAGACTAGTAACAGGAAAGGCAGGAAACAAGTGCATACACAGGCTTTTAAATCAGAAGGTTGAAAGAGATGGAAAAGCTTCCCAAATGGACAATAAACTATAATTTCTGTGCCAGAAACCACACCTCCTGTGGTAGATAGGTTACCTAGTGCTTACCACTCCCACTGATAAGCTAGAAGGCTTCTCTCCAACACAGAAGGGCTTGGGGGGCTCAGAAGCTTACCAACAGTCCTGGATACAGCAAATCTGTACACACACTACACTAGTTATAGGAAAGGCGGGAACCAAACGCAAAACGGCATTTAAACAGAAAGTAGAAAGAGATGGAAAAACTGCCCAAATGGCCAATAAACTACAATTTCAGGGCAAAAACCCACTCTTCCCATGGTAGATAGGCAACCTTGTGCTTACCACTCTCACTGATAAGCTAGAAGTGCTTCCATCTAACACAGAAAGGCTTGGGGGGCTCAGAAGCTTACCAACAGTCCTGCAGTCCTGGATAGAGTAAGTCTGTATCTGGACTTGACTAGTTACAGGAAAGGCAAGAAACAAGCTTAGAATTTTTTTTTTTGTTACAGAAAAGCAGCTAAAACAGCAGTAAATACAATTCAAATTGCAGTGCAGGCCAGCACACCCGAGTGTGTAGCAACACTACGGCAAATAGAGTTCAAATAAATGCAATTAAATTAACAAATGACTAAAAAACAAGTGCAGAAGGCAGTAAATTAGAAGGCTACTAACAAGCAGTAATAAGTGCAGAGTAAGAGTGACTGATCAGATAATAGCACGCAGAAGAGAAACTAAGACAGTTACAGTAAGAGCAGCTGAATATATATATATTTTTATTTTATTTTATTTAATTATTTTTTTTGAGGGAGGGAACAGAGCAGGATTAAAAGACTACAGGGGTTGTCCTTCCCAAATGCTCTCTTTGTACACAGTAGGAGTGCCTGAAATCAGAATATGATCTCACTGCACTCAGTTGAGTGAGCAAATGAGATGGGCCCAAAAGGAGTATCCAAATACAAATCTACAAGAGGGCCGGGCAATTTCAAAGCCACCAACATTAACACCACAACATGAACAGGGAAGGTGGGGAACTAACTGTAGAGACAAGGCCACAACTTTCAGTTAAGTTAATATTCAGTGAGAAACAAATAAATAAATTAAATGCAGAACTATATGAAAAAGAGCAGATAAAAGTGCACTTAAATTCACTTATACGTCCAGTTGATTTCAGGTAGATGTTAGCTGGCCAAAGCTCAGATATTAAGCAGAGATAACTCAAAATGTACCACTTATATAAGGCAGGAAAGAATATCAGTGATGAGGTGAAATTACCCCCCACTGCTATCAATGGCTACGCAGAAATTCTAACAAGTACTCTGTAGAGAGACGGACACAACTTCAGTTGAGTTAATATTCAGTGAAAAACACAAATAAATAAATTAAATACAGTACTATTTGAAAAAGAGCAAATAAAAGTGTACTTAAATTCACTTATATGTCCAGTTGATTTCAGATAGATGCTAGCTGACCAAAGCTCAGATATTAAGCAGAGATAACTCAAAATGTACCACTTATATAAGGCAGGACAGAATATCAGTGATGAGGTGAAACTACCCCCACTGCTATCAATGGCTACACAGAAATTCTAACAAGTGCTCTGTAGAGAGACAGCCACAACTTCAGTTGAGTTAATATTCAGTGAAAAACACAAATAAATAAATTAAATACAGTAGTATATGAAAAAGAGCAGATAAAAGTGTACTTAAATTCACTTATACATCCAGTTGATTTCAGGTAGATGTTAGCTGGCCAAAGCTCAGATATTAAGAGACAGTGAACTTAGTGAAGGCAAAAGCCTTTGCGATATTTAATAAACCATAGCTTGAAAGAGTCAACTCCAGGGATGCTATGGTTGTAGAAAGACTGTAGGAGCTTGTCAACTTCAGTAACAGAGTTTTCAGAGGGAATGACTTGCAAAAGAAGCATGTCATGCTTAAGGTATAGTTTGTTTGGTGCAATTTATTTTCACCTTTGTAGTTATGAACTATAATAAAATGTTTTCAAATGCTGAACAATGTACACTTCTGACTGGTTGTATTCAACAATGTTCCAAATGGCTCTACTAAGCTGTCCCCAGGATTTCAAATGGCTACTACTGAAATTTTATTGTATCTTTTTCAGTTGTGCAAAAGTTTTTAACTAGTTCATTAACTACTCATTAATTTAAAGTGATACCACAGCTATCTGCTTATGCAAGTGTATTACATCTTTGTCAGTAGTAACGTACAAACTCCATTGGGTAGAGAAGACTTCTAAAATATTTCATTTATGAAAATGCTGCTCCTTTTTTTGATAACGTGCAACATGGCTGTGGTCTATTTTAATCAATTTGCATAGTTACAGAATTATTTTTAGTTTACCTTAGTGCAAGATTTTCTTAAGACCTACCGTTTTATCTTTAGAGCAACAATTTTAATTTTGATTTAACTTACAGTAGGTTACTACCTATCATGGCCGGCCTTAGGCATAGGCCAACTAGGCGGCCGCCTAGGGCACCAGTCTAGCAGGGGTGCTTTTCCAGTATTTATTTGGTGTAGGTAGACCAGGATGGGGGGCACCGTGGAACCCTTTTGCCTAGGGTACCTATCAGCTATTTCTCATAAGTGTGTTGCCCATCTTCTGTTTCTATTATACAACCAATTATTTATTCATGTATTTATTTTAATCCAATTGCAGTGGTGTCACATTCAACTTATATCCTGTATACCTGTTTCTTTGTGGAACCTGTTTGCTGTGAAAATCATTTAGCACATCATAAAATAGTTCCCTTAATTTCTGTCATGTATTAATTTCTGAAATAATATGTTGAAGGTACATTGTTTATGATTCAGTAATCCCTTTTCAAGTTTGAAACCGAGTTCTTATCTGTGGCGGGTATAATTTTGATCCGACACATAATAGTGCTGTGATGCTTGTCAGCAACACGTAGGATGAGCTCAGGCAAGCCATGCAGGTCTAAGCTAGGTTTGGCAGCAACATATTTTTATTAATAAAGTCAAAACTGAGTGATTTGTACTATTGGTAGAACACCAGCCATCTTAATTGGTATCTGTTGCAATTTGATTTGTAAACTGCCGATACTCCAAGACATTGTTTCCCTTTCACAAGGATACAGCTACCTCAGATCTAATTATGATTATATAGAACCCAGAGAATCTATATTTCCACCTGAGTATGGGAGTGTTGTCTCCCTAACCCACAAAAAATATCTTTTTTATTATAAGGTCATGGAAATGTACTTTCAGTCATGTTGTTTAACATTTTTAAATGCATTTATTTATTTACTAAATATAATCAGTTAGATGGGCAATTCCAAGGATTCTTTTCAGTCAAGATACATTTATAGCAAGTATAGAAATAATGATACATAGCCTTATTTAGATAATTACAACAGGCACATTATAGGAATGCAGCATAAATATGCATTTAAATGTTTTGATACACCTGCAGTTACATTGCATGTTTCTTTATATGTAGCAAGTATCTTGGCATATATAAGTAGAGAAGTTGGTGAGATACGAGAGAAGTTCATTTTTAAAATGGAAATCTTTCTAGTATGAGGGACCAAAGAGGAAGGAAAATAGCTTTATTGTATCACCCTAGAGCCCTGATGTTATTTATTTATCTCTTTTTTAAAAGGAGTTAGTAGTTGGGATGCTGGTTACGGTGATTACCTCACAGTCACAAGGTACAAGGTTTGCTTCTTGCCTTTAAAGGGAGATTAAAATGACCTGCAAAGGCAGCTAGCCTAATACTTACCTACGAACCGAAACTCTACTTAGTCTCTTTCTTCATCAGTCCAAGAAGGCGAATTGATGGTGTTTCTTCATTGTTTAAACTTGAACTAACCAAATTTATTTCCTCCAGACATCATTTTACATCCCATTTCCTGATTTGGAGGATATGGACTTTGCGAAGATGATGAGGATACTGATTAAGGCCTATATAAGAAATTGGGGGCTGTACTTCTCCATCTGGCTCTAGGGTGGTAAGAGAAAGCTTTTCCTTCCTCTCATCTCAATGCCTTTTCACTGGACCCCTATTGTGTGAAAGTAGACTCAAGGTTGAAGTATCCACTGCAGAAACCATTATCAATGCCCATCCTTCTCTGTAACCTAACCACTGACATGGTGGCACCAAGTGTTTCTAGGGCTAGATGTCTCAGTATTTAAGTGTCAGCACCAGTAATGGTGTCAATGTCCTCATGTACTTTTCCTATGTTGTCATCACTGGCATCTATGCACTTTGCCTGCATTCAGATGTTTTTAGGGGGACTTGAGCGCAAACGCAGGCAATCAAACATTAGATTTTATTAGTGCTTATGTCCTAGATGCTTTCACACCTGTGTATGAAGGGCATCTTCACACTGCAATCAATTCAGATGGACAGGACTTTAATATAGCACCACATGTTAACTAAACAATCCCTGGATCCTGCATTGGCATACGCATTATCCCCCTTGCACCTGCAGATCTGGGACATTAGTCCCTTTATCATCTCACCAGAGAGGCAGAGGAGAAGGGAGCTTACAGCACAATAATGGCAGTATATGTGGATAATTACTCTAGTCATAGTCCTTGGATAGTTGTTATCCAAGTGTGCTGAGGAAGAGAGAGTGCAAAAGGAAGCATGTAGGCCCCCATTAGAGCTTCAACCCTGGACATGGATACAGCCAATGCAGAACACCCCCTCTATTCTCGCTTGATGATGTCAAGTTCAGGGGAATCCTAGATTAAATGAGAAAACATGCACTTTATGAGTAGATCCTTTTCCTCAATTACAGGAAAACTGCCCAAACAAACAAATAAACTACAATTTCTGGGCCAAAACTCGCTCTTCTCGTGGAGCATAGGTTACCTAGTGCTTACCACTCCCACTGATAAGCTAGATGGCTTCCCTCCAACACAGAAAGACTTGGGGAGCTCAGAAGCTTACAAAGAGTCCTGGATACAGCAAATCTGTACCTGGACTAGACCAGTAACAGGAAAAGCAGGAAACAAGCAGAAACACAGGCTTTTAAATCAGAAGGTTGAAAGAGATGGAAAAGCTTCCCAAATGGACTATAAACTATAATTTCTGTGCCAGAAACCACACCTCCTGTGGTAGATAGGTTACCTAGTGCTTACCACTCCCACTGATAAGCTAGAAGGCTTCTCTCCAACACAGAAGGGCTTGGGGGGCTCAGAAGCTTACCAACAGTCCTGGATACAGCAAATCTGTACACACACTACACTAGTTATAGGAAAGGCGGGAACCAAACGCAAAACGGCATTTAAACAGAAAGTAGAAAGAGATGGAAAAACTGCCCAAATGGCCAATAAACTACAATTTCAGGGCAAAAACCCACTCTTCCCATGGTAGATAGGCAACCTTGTGCTTACCACTCTCACTGATAAGCTAGAAGTGCTTCCATCTAACACAGAAAGGCTTGGGAGGCTCAGAAGCTTACCAACAGTCCTGGATAGAGTAAGTCTGTATCTGGACTTGACTAGTTACAGGGAAGGCAGGAAACAAGCTTAGAATTTTTTTTTTTTGTTACAGAAAAGCATCTAAAATAGCAGTAAATACAATTCAAATTGCAGTGCAGGCCAGCACACCCGAGTGTGTAGCAACACTACGGCAAATAGAGTTCAAATAAATGCAATTAAATTAACAAATGACTAAAAAACAAGTGCAGAAGGCAGTAAATTAGAAGGCTACTAACAAGCAGTAATAAGTGCAGAGTAAGAGTGACTGATCAGATAATAGCACGCAGAAGAGAAACTAAGACAGTTACAGTAAGAACAGCTGAATATATATATTTTTTATTTTATTTATTTATTTTTTTTTTAGGGAGGGAACACAGCAGGATTAAGAGACTACAGGGGTTGCCCTTCCCAAATGCTCTCTTTGTGCACAGTAGGAGTGCCTGAAATCAGAATATGATCTCACTGCACTCAGTTGAGTGAGCAAATGAGATGGGCCCAAAAGGAGTATCCAAATAGAAATCTACAAGAGGGCCAGGCAATTTCAAAGCCACCAACACTAACACCACAACAAGAACAGGGAGGGTGGGGAACTAACTGTAGAGACAAGGCCACAACTTTCAGTTGAGTTAATATTCAGTGAGAAACAAATAAATAAATTAAATGCAGAACTATATGAAAAAGAGCAGATAAAAGTGTACTTAAATTCACTTATATGTCCAGTTGATTTCAGGTAGATGTTAGCTGGCCAAAGCTCAGATATTAAGCAGAGATAACTCAAAATGTACCACTTATATAAGGCAGGAAAGAATATCAGTGATGAGGTGAAATTACCCCCCACTGCTATCAATGGCTACACAGAAATTCTAACAAGTACTCTGTAGAGAGACAGACACAACTTCAGTTGAGTTAATATTCAGTGAAAAACACAAATAAATAAATTAAATACAGTACTATTTGAAAAAGAGCAAATAAAAGTGTACTTAAATTCACTTATATGTCCAGTTGATTTCAGATAGATGCTAGCCGACCAAAGCTCAGATATTAAGCAGAGATAACTCAAAATGTACCACTTATATAAGACAGGACAGAATATCAGTGATGAGGTGAAACTACCCCCACTGCTATCAATGGCTACGCAGAAATTCTAACAAGTGCTCTGTAGAGAGACAGCCACAACTTCAGTTGAGTTAATATTCAGTGAAAGACACAAATAAATAAATTAAATACAGTAGTATATGAAAAAGAGCAGATAAAAGTGTACTTAAATTCACTTATACATCCAGTTGATTTCAGGTAGATGTTAGCTGGCCAAAGCTCAGATATTAAGAGACAGTGAACTTAGTGAAGCCAAAAGCCTTTGCGATATTTAAAAAACCATAGCTTGAAAGAGTCAACTCCAGGGATGCTATGGTTGTAGAAAGACTGTAGGAGCTTGTCAACTTCAGTAACAGAGTTTTCAGAGGGAATGACTTGCAAAAGAAGCATGTCATGCTTAAGGTATAGTTTGTTTGGTGCAATTTATTTTCACCTTTGTAGTTATGAACTATAATAAAATGTTTTCAAATGCTGAACAATGTACTCTTCTGACTGGTTGTATTCAACAATGTTCCAAATGGCTCTACTAAGCTGTGCCCAGGATTTCAAATGGCTACTACTGAAATTTTATTGTATCTTTTTCAGTTGTGCAAAAGTTTTTAACTAGTTCATTAACTACTCATTAAATTAAAGTGATACCACAGCTATCTGCTTATGCAAGTGTATTACATCTTTGTCAGTAGTAACGTACAAACTCCATTGGGTAGAGAAGACTTCTAAAATATTTCATCTATGAAAATGCTGCTCCTTTTTTTGATAACGTGCAACATGGCTGTGGTCTATTTTAATCAATTTGCATAGTTACAGAATTATTTTTAGTTTACCTTAGTGCAAGATTTTCTTAAGACCTACCGTTTTATCTTTAGAGCAACAATTTTAATTTTGATTTAACTTACAGTAGGTTACTACCTATCAGCTATTTCTCATAAGTGTGTTGCTCATCTTCTGTTTCTATTATACAACCAATTATTTATTCATGTATTTATTTTAATCCAATTGCAGTGGTGTCACATTCAACTTATATCCTGTATACCTGTTTCTTTGTGGAACCTGTTTGCTGTGAAAATCATTTAGCACATCATAAAATAGTTCCCTTAATTTCTGTCATGTATTAATTTCTGAAATAATATTTTGAAGGTACATTGTTTATGATTCAGTAATCCCTTTTCAAGTTTGAAACTGAGTTCTTATCTGTGGCGGGTATAATTTTGATTCGACACATAATAGTGTTGTGATGCTTGTCAGCAACACGTAGGATGAGCTCAGGCAAGCCATGCAGGTCTAAGCTAGGTTTGGCAGCAACATATTTTTATTAATAAAGTCAAAACTGAGTGATTTGTACTGTTGGTAGAACACCAGCCATCTTAATTGCTATCTGTTGCAATTTGATTTGTAAACTGCTGATACTCCAAGACATTGTTTCCCTTTCACAAGGATACAGCTACCTCAGAGCTAATTATGATTATGTAAAACCCAGAGAATCTATATTTCCACCTGAGTATGGGAGTGTTGTCTCCCTAACCCACAAAAAATATCTTTTTTATTATAAGGTCATGGAAATGTACTTTCAGTCATGTTGTTTAACATTTTTAAATGCATTTATTTATTTACTAAATATAATCAGTTAGATGGGCAATTCCAAGGATTCTTTTCAGTCAAGATACATTTATAGCAAGTATAGAAATAATGATACATAGCCTTATTTAGATAATTACAACAGGCACATTATAGGAATGCAGCATAAATATGCATTTAAATGTTTTGATACACCTGCAGTTACATTGCATGTTTATTTATATGTAGCAAGTATCTTGGCATATATAAGTAGAGAAGTTGGTGAGATACGAGAGAAGTTCATTTTTAAAATGGAAATCTTTCTAGTATAAGGGACCAAAGAGGAAGGAAAATAGCTTTCTTGTATCACCCTAGAGCCCTGATCATATTTATTTATCTCTTTTTTAAAAGAAGTTAGTAGTTGGGATGCTGGTTAAGGTGATTACCTCACAGTCACAAGGTACAAGGTTTGCTTCTTGCCTTTAAAGGGAGATTAAAATGACCTGCAAAGGCAGCTAGCCTAATACTTACCTACAAACTGAAACTCTACTTAGTCTCTTTCTTCATCAGTCCAAGAAGGAGAATTGATGGTGTTTCTTCATTGTTTAAACTTGAACTAACCAAATTTATTTCCTCCAGACATCATTTTACATCCCATTTCCTGATTTGGAGGATATGGACTTTGAGAAGATGATGAGGATACTGATTAAGGCCTATATAAGAAATTGGGGGCTGTACTTCTCCATCTGGCTCTAGGGTGGTAAGTGAAAGCTTTTCCTTCCTCCCATCTCAATGCCTTTTCACTGGACCCCTATTGTGTGAAAGTAGACTCAAGGTTGAAGTATCCAGTGCAGACACCATTGTCAATGCCCATCCTTCTCTGTAACCTAACCACTGACATGGTGGCACCAAGTGTTTCTAGGGCTAGATGTCTCAGTATTTAAGTGTCAGCACCAGTAATGGTGTCAATGTCCTCATGTACTTTTCCTATGTTGTCATCACTGGCATCTATGCACTTTGCCTGCATTCAGATGTTTTTAGGGGGACTTGAGCACAAACGCAGGCAATCAAACATTAGATTTTATTAGTGCTTATGTCCTAGATGCTTTCACACCTGTGTATGAAGGGCATCTTCACACTGCAATCAATTCAGATGGACAGGACTTTAATATAGCACCACATGTTAACTAAATAATCCCTGGATCCTGCATTGGCATACGCATTATCCCCCTTGCACCTGCAGATCTGGGACATTAGTCCCTTTATCATCTCACCAGAGAGGCAGAGGAGAAGGGAGCTTACAGCACAATAATGGCAGTGTATGTGGATAATTACTCTAGTCATAGTCCTTGGATAGTTCTTATCCAAGTGTGCTGAGGAAGAGAGAGTGCAAAAGGAAGCATGTAGGCCCCCTCTGTTCTCACTTGATGATGTCAAGTTCAGGGGAATCCTAGATTAAATGAGAAAACATGCACTTTTTGAGTAGATCCTTTTCCTCAATTACAGGAAATCTGCAGGAAGCTCTTTGCTCAGCGCTGTCTTCCTCCTGGGTAGTTCACCCTGAAGACAGTGTGGTTTTGCTTGTCAGGCACAGGGCTGGTCAAAAGCATTGTGATGTAGCTGCCATTCTAAGGAGACTGGATAAGATGCTCTGCCCTCAAAGTACTAGGAATGTTGGATAAAAATTCTACAGGGCCACTTCATAGTGATGGCTACAGATTGAAATAGGGGATCTAGGAATCAGAGTCCAAAATCAATCTTTCTGACAAGGAGATCATTTGGGACATAGGGTAGGCTTTTTGCCACATTTTATATTGGAGCAATAAACTATTTGTTCCACATGATCTATTTTCAAAATTAATTTGTTGATGTGATGGGATTGTGTCTGGTCAATGAAAATAGTTTTGGCAAATGCAAAAAGAATGAATATTGTTCACTGAAACTACTTTTGCCAATAGTAGAGTTTGCCTTTTTGTCCACTATTGTGCTACCTCATAGCTGATACGTATAAGTCCAGGGGGTGTGGGGGGTGTCCACCCACATGGGGAGCATAAATTTATTTTAAGTTTCATCATAGTTAATGTCTACAGACAGGTTTCAATCTGTCTGCATTCACCAAAACTACCTTTGAATGAGTTGACATGAATCTGATGAGATGCCCCACACATTGCAAAAGTTATTGCATTTTTATCTGTGAACAAAGTTAGAGTCATACCATCAAAGATTTCCAAAGTACTGCCCCTTACCATGCATCTGGCACAAAATACATTGGGTGAAGCAGCAAAGGCAACCAACACAAGCATTAGGATTCATATACATGCTTGGCTTCACCATGGTGACTTTACTAAAAGTGCCAAGGTGACTATCTTCATTGCCCTTTTTGATGGCACTGACAATTTCAGTCCAAGGAGAAAGTGAAGCTGGAAAAAAGTGACAAAAAAGGCAAGATTTTCATAATGTTGTTATGAACTTTGCCATTCCACAACAGATACTCATTCAATCTCAAAGGCGTGCTCAGATGTTATAATTCAAAAAGAGCCAGCAGCAAGACTTCAATTTGTGTCTCATAGATGCCAACTTGGACAAAGTGTTTTTCAAAATGGTTGCTGCCAGTGAGGCACAGGTTTTCAGTGAAATCAAGGGATCTACCACATTCCTTCCAGGGGTCAGTTACAGAACCATTGAGGGATCTGAGCAGCTGTTCTCTTTTGAGGGCAGCTGAGAGTCAAGTGTCCCTCTGCTTTCCTGCATGAGTGATTATCATGCAGGATAAGTGGATAAGAACCATTATATCCAAAAAAGTATACTACTCTTTTCCGTCTCAGCTCCGGTTACACTCATTTTCCATTTTAGAAGTCACACACCATTAGAATGATGTAGTCAGGACAGAGGTCCCCAATCTGTTAAGAGAAAGGGCAATCCAGGATGTCTCACCAGACCAGAGAGGGAACAATATTATTAATGGTTCTTTTCAATACCAAGGAAGGTAAAAGACCTCAGGCTGATACTAGATTTCAGTAGCCTAAACCAATTCATGCCAAAAGTGAAGTTTCAGATGGATATCTCATTATTCTTTGTCTGTATGAAGGAGATAAAATGAGTCCATTTACCCTCCTCCAGTATGCCTGCCTGCACATCAAAATCCTTAAGTAATCCAGGAGGTTTCTGTGATTTTTGAATCAAGGCCAGCAGTTTTGGGCACTGCCATTTTGTCTTGCTGCAGACCAATGGTGTTCAGTAATTACATTTTCAAAGTGACAGCTTACCAGAGATTATTAGGAACACAGATGTTCCCTAACTTAAATGATTGCCTCCTATCAGTCCTAAACTGTTGAGCTGTTGGTTCAGGCCAGAGTCCCTACTCTGATTGCTCCAGTTTTTGCTGATGACAGTGAACACCACAAAGTTCCATGTGGAGCTGTCACAGGCATTGAGCTTCATAATGTGCCACTTGGCAAAGCTGTCTTACAATGCCAATCTTCCTCAAATTAGAATTTCTATTCTTCAGTCTCAAATTGACCTACTTCATTTTATAAATAATGGCAAAAGCAGCTCCCTGTTTAAGGTCTTAGAACTCATGACAGTGACTTTTTTACAGTCCCTTTTACCATATTTCATATGAGGGTCCTACAAAAGACTTTCAAGGTCTGATGGTCTCAGGGTAGAGAGACCCATGACCCACATCAACTTTTCTAATTTTTGCAAACATCTGCCTTGATGGCTTCATTGATTCAGCCTGGCTTTGGGCAACCTCTTTTCCCTTCCCTCCCCGCTACAGTAAACTCGGTTATCTGGAACTCAAGCAACTGCCAAAACAAATGGAGGAAATACAGTACAGTATGAACAATTCACTTTAATTTTCATGTGTTGCACTTTCTGTTTTTCTCCCCAACCAGGCTTTTAATTGCTGTATTTCAATATTAAAATCACATCAGTACAGTGTTTATGGTATGGTACGGTACAGTATTAGTCAGGCCTATTTTTAATAGTAACTCTCAAGCAACCAGAAACTACAGTTAGCTGGCATTTAGCAATCCCGTGGGTGCTGATTAACTAAGAGTTTACTGTAGTGATAATCACCATTAATATTTATGCCCTAGGATGAGGGAACACTATTTAGGGGAAACAGTCCAAGGCAAATGGCCACTGAAATTTATCAGTTTGCACATAAATATTCTGGAAGTGAGGATGGTCCTCTTGATGTTGCAGACTATTGAGGACTCTGCCCTTCAAAGTGTGATTACCACCCATTCTGACAATATGACAGTTGTATGGTATACCGACAAGCAGGCAGATCACATTTTACCCTCTTGTATTGGGAGACATTGAGACTTATAGAGTAGGAAATATTGACTTATCACTTTCTTAAAAAAATGTTCATTCCTGGACAGGCCAACAGTCCAGTGTACTTGTAATGAACTAGTGATGAACACACAACCATTGTACCCCAAGAAAGTGCAAGAGTAGTTCTTGAACCTGCAACACAGAAGGGTTGGAGAGGAACATCTGAACCAAAATGGACCCTGCAATCTGTTTATAATCTAACTCCATGGGCTGTAACCTCAGCTGAGCAACAATACAATACCTTGCATTTCAGCAGCCCCCTCCAGCAGAGACAGCACCTGATCATTTTTTTAGCTGTAGGTTCTCACTATAAATGTGTTATCCACATAAGTGCTCGTAATATTTGAGCATATCCTTGTGATTTTATCAGCTGAAAAGGAAGAGAACTAGGTGAGCGGGTCCTTCTTCCCTATTTCATTCCCATTACCTAAGTATATAGAAGGTTGATGTCAATGTTATTAGGAATTAGCCTTATCTTCAGATATATAAAGGTAATGTTAATGCTATAAAAACTGACTATTTCTGTAAACTTGTTCTTTATACTACATTTTAATCAAATATGTTTTGCATTTATATCTCTGCAGCAAATTCATGTAAAAGTTAGCCAAACTGGAATTAAACATACATTAAGGCTTTAGTAGAGCACCAAACTTACTTGGTCACCAGGCTCTTGTTACAGATTGTTTTTCACAACAAAGTCGCTACTTTTCCTCCATACCTCACTTTCTATACACTCACCCCTTATGCTTTCCTCACTACAATCCCTCCCATTAATTTCCAATTGACTCTACCTTCTCCTCTATCCTCTTTAACTCTACACTTAGATTTAACTCCTCCATCTCCTACCTATACCTGAAACCTTTCCTGATAGTATATATCCATTTTGACTCCTTCCGCTGGCATCTTTACAAATATGTACAACCTTGCTTAAACCATACTGTTTCCTTCTTGCCTTTCACTACTTCACCTCCTCCTCTTCCACATAACATCTTCACCAAACCTAAGCCATCCTAATACAAAAATAAAATTCATACCTGTCATTTCAAAAACATCCAGTATAAATAGACATTCTTTCATCCACATCAGTCACTGTGGTGCACACACCTAAACCAGGGCCCATTCCAGAGTCCAAACAATTCTCCATCCGATAAAATTCTAAACCTAGTCAATGTAAACTTGAGAAGTATATGTAACAATATTATAGATATACATGCCTGGATAGCACACCATACACCTGATATCCTATCTTCAACTTAGATCTGTCTGAAACCAAATACAAAAGATGATGACTTTCTTCCCCCTGGCTTTAATGTTATCAGACTAGATATTATTCACAAGAAGGCAGGTGGAACAGCCCTTATTTTACCTAATACCTTTACAGTAACTCCTATTCAAATGCCATTTCAAAATTTTGCAGTGCCAAAGTCCTTAACTCATGCCTAAAATTAAAAGATACAAAAAAAGTTTGTATCACTCTGCTTTATATCTCCCTGGGAAATAACATTCCCATACTAGAAGAAGTACTATTCTGTTTATCAGAAACAATTCCAAATGAAACAATCATCCTTGGGCATGCTAATACAGAATGGCATACATTTTCCTCAAACTTCCCAACATCTAGTATGTAGCTGTGTGGGGTCACATAACTCATCAACACCCCAACCAGATTTAATCAAAATAGTAACAAGCAATGCATCATTGACTGGATTCTGGTCTCCAACTCATACAATTTTTCTGCAGCAGGTACATTCCCAGATCCCCTTCGTAACCATTTACCTGCATTTGCTTATAGAACTAACATCTTCCAAAAAACACAAATTCATACCTTCCTGTAATCCCACAAAATTCAACCAACAGTCTTTAAGCAACATACTGAAAGGAATGAGTTGGTATAACTTAAAAACGTTACTCCTTAATGGAGCTGTACAATACATTACTACAGTATTTCTAAATGCCTTCAATATCCTATCCCTACAGTGCATTAAAAGAATTAAAACTAACCATGCCCACTGGCTCACTAAAACAAGCAAAATCCTAATGAAAGATAGAGACAAAGCTTGGTACAATTGGCAAAAAAATAAAACTGACGAATGCATACAAATATAAACTGTGCAATCAGGCCAGAAGCAAATTAAGAAGGACAAAAAACTGCATTATACCCAGCTACAAAGCAGCCACACAAATAACCCCCAAAAATGCAGTCTGCCATATCCTTCTACATAAAAGCAATACCTCAAACCTTTCATCTTCTTAGCCTTCATCTGACTTCCCTCTCTCTGCTTTACTTACATCTGACTACTCCCATCAGAATTCCAATAATTCCCCTGTCCTCTCCCTTCAAATCATACCTACAAGCTGTATAAAAAATGTTACTTAAACTCAAAGCATGCTCTTTATCCACATATAACCTTCCACCAGAAGAATACTTAGAACTAAACACAGGAGCTATTGCCTACTCATTAATATATCTATCACTGAGTCCTACGTCGATAACTTATGAAAAATTCCCACATCATCCATTGCATAAAGGAGACAACTCCACTGATATCTCTTTCATCCAATAGCCATCTTGTCACCCATCTTAAAAATTCTACAAAAATGTATACACAAACAGCTTCAAACTATTTCTTACAAAACAAACTACTTACTGATACCCAGCAAGGGTTTCAAGCAACCCGTAGCACAACTACTGCCTTATTATCCTTCATGGACACTGCCATTAAAGCTAGAGATTCCAGGAAACGAGTCTCCTCAGAATTCCTCGACCTGTCTAAAGCCTTCGACCGTGGTTTTTCATCCAAAATTGTTGGACCAACTTTCCAACCTCAGTCTATCATCCTCTTCAACTCAAGGGTTTTCCAGCTACCTATTATATAGACAACAATAAGTAAAATGGTAAGGCCTCATCTCTCCATACCTCCTAAAAACCACAGGAGTGCCTCAAGGAGAACATTGGACCCCTACTTTTTAACATTTTTATTAATAACCTGTACACTTCCTCATGTCAAAGCTCCTAATACCATATGCAGATGACTCCAATATCATCTGCTCTTTTACCTCCTTAACACATTTACAGCAGATAACCCAACATACATTTACTTCAGTCTAAGCCTGGCTTAATAAGGCACAAATCCTACTTACCCCCCCCCCAACACTCAGAAAAAATAAGTTCCTCCTCTTTACCCCTAAATCTCATTTCTCTGATAAAGCTTGATTCAAAATATATTCCAAAGACAATACAGAAATAGAAATTATTTTTTATACTAAACTGTTATGAGTTACAAGAGATGATGATCTTAAGTTTGAGCTACAGATTCAAAGTAACATAGAAAATACATCTGAAACTTGGAATGATTTGTAGAAACAAAAATGTTCTCATCGCCCACACAAAAACTACTCTGGCCAAAATTTACCTTTTTCCTGTACTCCTTTAAGGAGCTCCAACAATATACAGTGATCCCTAAAAATAAAATTTAAAAGTTGCTATAACAAAATAGACACATTTACTGCCAAGGCAACCTCCTCCACCCATCATTGCAAAGCACTCCATTCACTTAACTGACATGAATTTCCCAATCAACTCTCCTGACTCCATCTGGCTATGGCACATAACATCATAAACAAACCTGAAGCTTGCCCAGACATTAGCTCCTTACTTAATATATACTGTCCCAAATCAGATGCCTGCCCAGCTCTTGGGTCCTTACTTAATACATACTGACCCAAGCCCAATGCCTGTCCAGCCCTTTGCTCCTTACCTAATACATACTGCCTCAGACCTGGTGCTTTCCCAACCCTCAAGTCCTTGCTTAATACATACTATGCCAAACTTGATGCCTGCCCAGCCCTTAGGTCCTTACTTAATATATACTTCCCCAAAAAATTACTTAGAGCGAAAGATAAACAACTCTTTACAGTATACAAACAAACCAAATTCTCTGGTCAAAGCCTATACTCCTACTTAGTAGCAAATTGCTGAAACTTTCTAGCCCCTTACACCTAGAGATATCTCTAACCTACCCTCCATCAAATGCTCCTTAAAAGAATTCTTATTGAAACCCTGCATCTGCTCATGTTCTAATCCAGATTTCTGCCTCTGCTTTCATTTCCATCATAGCTTAACTCATACTGAATTAAATTTTTACTACTTTTTTCTCCTTTTTCTTATAATATTATTTTGTTAGTGATCTCCATGTAATGTTATGTTTCTTACAAATTTAAGTGCAATATACAAACTTCAAATTTTCAGTATCTTAAAGTATCCTCTTCTCTGAGTTAAAGAAACATTGGAATTGGTATATGCAAGTAGCAGAAGTGTGGGGTGCAGAGCAGTCCATCTTGCTGAAAAAAATGCTTTAAGTTTCTGAATATGGTTTGTTTTTCAGCAATTGATGTTCAGTTTTGAAATGCTGACATTGCAGTATTAGGTTTCACACTTCCTATAGTGAATCAGGTTGGATGGCTTGGCGGGATGGTTGATTTTAGGGGCACAGGAAATTAGAGCAGGTCTCTGAGTACTAAGAGTGATACTAGTAGTAAGAAAAAAAGCTGCAGATACTGAATAATGTCTGTATATCAACACAGCAGTTTTCTTTATAAAGCAGGGGTGCAGAGTGTAGTGTTCTGAAGTATACTGATGAGGTGACTGCTTTATAACGTCTGCCACCTCTTTGGTAGTGATCTTTTTAAAAAGAGAATCTGGGCGTTCCCATTTAATTTGTCAAAGTCTTTTGGGTTTCTAATACCTTGACAGGAATGGACCACATTCCTAAGTCAAAGGATGATTAAAGTTCATGAAATTAGAACTGTTTCAGTCTTTGATGTTAGTTAAAATTGCTCTTCTCTGCACCTACAATGGACCCAGAATTGATGGGTCTATATCACCACATCGAATGCTGATAAGTTTGAACGCCCTTTGTAGGAACCGAAAAGTCTGAAAGCCCTAAATCGCAAAGTTACAGAACATCTATTTTTTCTCAGGGAAAAAAAAATCAGTGGTTCATCTTCGGAGATTTGCTATTTCCTCCATTGTAGTGCAATGTCAAAGTTGGTATATTTAAGTAGGAGGCGTGTGGGGGGGCACACCCCTTCTGTTTGTTTTAAAGTTGTTTTTTTTCACGGAGCAGTGATTTTTTTCCCTGGGGAAAAAAAATCGGTGTTCCGTGGATTTGCTGTTTAGGGTTTTCGGACTTTTAGGTTTGAACAAAGGGCATTCGAACTTATCACCATTCGATGTGGTGATATAGACCAGAATTGACTCTTCCTGCAATTCATATGGAGTTACTTGCACTGGTACCATATTTAAATAAGACTATAACTTCTTTTTTATGAGACCCATTGCTCCTACTGCTTTTGGAACTGTCTGGGTATCCTTCTTCCAAGTTGCCCTCATTTCCTGGTATTTCATGACTTTGTATTTCTCTGTACATAAGACACTGTAATCACTGAGTGTAGAAATTTCAATGACCAATGCTACTTCTGTCTTCTTTTCATGCACTATTATATTTGTTTTTTTTTTTTGCATCTATTTTTGAACTGTTGGTAATGAGTAATCCCATGTGATATAAACCTTAACATTCTGTATGATGCTTTGTGGCTCATGTTTCTAGCTATTTTAATATTGCAATGTTCCCACAATCCCAATGCAACAGTCTTGTTACATTATTATGCCTTTCAGTATACAGACCCTCTGTCATTAGTGTATGACACCCACTAACACGATGTATGACAGCTTCCAGTTCTGTTTGACAGAACCTGCATTTATCTGTTTCTTCCTCATGTTCAATGGACTTTGTAAACCAATGTGTATGTGTCCACTATCCTGGGCTGCTAATATTAACCTTTCATCTTTTGGTTTAAATTCACCTCTCCTTAACCATTCTGGCATCAGATCATACTTAAGAGGTTGTTTGAGGAGTTTTCTAGACTTGCAACTATATTAATGCCTTTTTCACATTTTTTGTCTTCTCATTTGATCCTTTGCCTTATATTTTTTCTTTTGTTTTTTGGCATATTCAGTTGCTGCCTGTTTTTTCTACTTCTGGTTTGGTTTCCATTCCCACTTGACACCAACATACTTCTGCTAGACTAAGCAGGGAAGTCATTGCAGATTTGTTCTCTTCATGTTTCAAAACTTTCACTATGTTTGGATCTGGTGAGGTCAGTGGATATGTATGCAGTCCTATTATTGCAGATCTATACATGTAATCAGTTTTGAGGAGGACCATGCCTCCTTTAGAATGAGGAATAAATAATTTTGGTATACACTGATTTTATACATCATTTGATAAGTGTGAAACATTTTTCTTGTTTCCCTGTCAACTGATATCTTTTGGCCCAGTCAATCACCCCAAAACTGTAAGTTAAAACAGGAAGAACAAATTTGTTTATAGCTTGGACATTATTTCTTGACATCAGGGCTGTTTTCAGTATTAATTTTAGTCTTTCAAAATATTCCTACTGAGTTTTGCTTGCATTTGTTCATGTTTTGTCAATCTTTCAAAACCCAAACATTTAGACTCTATCTCTTGCTCAAGATCCTTTATATCACATTCCTGTCCGACTGATATTTTCCAGCTTTAAATGTTGCTTTTTTACATTTATCAAGACCAAATGAGATTCTTAAATCATATGAGAAAGTTTTGACCACTTGCAGTTTTGCTTTCAGCTCATCTGATGAACTATACAGTTTTAAATCATCCACAAAAAGAAGATGAGAAGTCTTTACACTTTGTTGTTTTCTAGGAGCCAAATTATTACCGTGACCTAATCTGTTAAGTAAATGACTTAATACGTTAAGGGCAAGAAAAAAGAGCAGCAGTGACAGAGTCACCCTGGAATATCCCCCTTTGAATTTGTATCCCTGGGATAATAATTTGTCCTTTATCATGGCTTAACTACAAAGTGGTTTGCCACTGTTTCATGGTCACTGTAATGCAAATGATCAATGTAGTGTGTATCTTGCACATCTGTAAGCACTCCTTTATCCAGGAATGTGGGATGCTGTTAAATCCTTTTTTGTAATCTATCCATGCCATGCTTAGATTCTTCCCCTTTCTACAATTCTCCATTATGATTTTATTTAACAACAAATGCTCCGTTTGACTTTCTTTTGTTATCCTTTTTTATTATTGCCTGAGTGAGTTTTCTTCTAAATGACTATAAACTATGTCAGCATCAATTCTGGTATATAGTTTATATACTGTTAGAAGGCAAGTTATTGGCCTATGGCTTTAGGATACTTAGCAGGTTCACTCTTAAAAAGAAGCATATTTTTTCCTGTTGATGTTAATACTTTTAGCCAGATGTTAGGTATTGCATATAGGTCTGGGGTTTCTAGTTAGAAGCTTTTCTTAATTTTGTTGAAGGTGTTTTGGGGCAGGGCACAGAAATGGGACCTGAATGGCAGGGTCAGATGGGAGGGTTTGTGTCTCTTGTATCTGGGGCCACCTGGTTTGGTACATACTTTTTTTTTTTTGCTTTTCAATGGAACAGCTGTAATAAGTCAATCAATTACAATGTGCTGGACTATAGTACAGTCCCAGGCCACTGGTTTAACCACCTAGTCTACTGCAAGCAGTATCAGTACACTCAATATTAAGCAATTTTATCAAAGGCCTTTAGCCTTGTGAATAGCTTAAGGGAAGAAACTTTGCAAAATGATACTTATGTGCGTATTGTCAACAGCCAATATACATGCAGGGGGAAGGAATTATGTTGTCAAATTATGATAATAGTCAGGCAACAACAGATAAGTAGAGTTTAAGAACACAACTCCAACAGGACAGGTGTGAGAGAAAAATACCTCTGAGCTGATTAGCCTGAAAATGCCTTAATGCAAACACGAGTACTGAACCACCTGGCATACACTTAGTCAATAAGAATGAAATTAGGGTTTAATACCAACATACCACTTAAATAGCAAAATGCAGTGCAGCTATGTACTGAAATTTCTAATATAGGCTTAAAGAGCTTAGTTAGAGCAGATGCAGACTGTTAAAATGAATTAAAAACAGATCAAGAAATGAAAAATTGTAACTTAAATTTCTGTATGTGATACGAGTGTAACAATGCAACAGTAATGTAAAGATCACAGCACATAACAGCTTTGGAATTCTTGCACCTCATCTGAGATGATTGACCTGGAAATGCCTTAATGCAAACATTAGTCTTGAACTAGCCTGACATAACCTCAGTACATAAGAATGAAGCTAGGGTTTAATACCTACAGCTAGTCCACTTAAATAGCAAAATGCTGTATAGATATATACTGATATTGCTAATATAGGTTTAAAGACCTTAGCTAAAGCAGATACCAACTGTTAAAATTAATTTAAAATCAGATAAAGAAATGAAAACACTCATCTTTCTTTCTGTATGTATATAATTGAACTATCATAATGCAACATTAATTTAAAAGATGACAGCAAACAGAAACTTTGGAGTTCTTAGACCCATAGCTCTGAGATGATTGGCCTGGAAATGCCTTAATACAAATGCTAGTCTTGAACAAGCCTCACATACACTCAGTACAAAAGACACGTTTGACTGTGAAGCCCTTCAAAGCTTTCCTGCCAGCAGAGAGAAGGAGGCTGAGCCCTGAAAGGACAATGCTAGGAAGAACAAAAATAAATGTCCACGCCCTGGCATAAAAAAAAAAAAAAACACCAAAAAAACAGGGGGTGGGGTGGAGGGAGGGTGTGGCTACTACAACAGTGATAATTTTTTTCCTGTGAAAGAAAGGGTGTTTGAACTGAGATGTCTAGTTGTGAATACAGGAACACAATCCTGTGTGAAGGAATCAAGAAAGACTTGTGAATATTCTCTTGGAATCCCTGCTTGTATAAGAGATCTCTCACTCAAGAGAGAGATTACTGGCACTTTGAAAAAGACTCAGCAAAGATAAGCAAGTCATCTAAATATGGAAAAATATGGATACCCTGTAGCCTGCAATGGACTACAACTGGAGCTAGAGGTTTTGTGAACACTCTCAGGATAGTACAAAGGGTAAAGATAGAGAACTGGTAATGTGATCCAGACACACCAAACCTTAAGAAACGTCTGAAATCTGGTTAAATAAGGATGTGATGATAAACATCTTTTAAACCCTGTGTTGCCAGGAAACTTGAAAGTGGAGGAAAAGATAATGGGTTGTGAAGTTGCCTAATATTGAATTGGGGACTATCATAAAAGGTTTAGGAAAGAAAGATGCAGAACCGTTCAGTGGGTATTTTCTTTCTTTGGCACTAGAAATATTCTTGAATAAAAAACGTTCCTCACCTGGGATGAAGCAACTGCTTCTATCACTTTTTGGGACAGCATGTGATGAAGAACAGATAGAAACAATATAGTCTGATCTGGAGGGCGAGGAATTTCCTCCCTCTGCCATCAGTAACTGATTAATGATTTGCAGAACCTATTTCTATGAAAAATCTGTTGCCAAAGGGAAAAATGGAGATTCAGCCTTTCTGGGGAAAAAAGGGTCCAAGGTAGGAGGGGATCACAACGTCTCTTAAATACTCATTTGAACTTGTTGGACAGTCCCTGGTTTTGGGAGGTTTGAGACTTCTTTTTATAATCCCCATGATATTTCTTCTTAAACATGTGTTTACCTGAATTTTGCTGAGACTGTTTATTCTATTTTTTGACAAAACTAGATGAGGAGATAAGAAATCCCATGGAAATTTTGGAAAAGGAAGGTTAAAATAAAATCTTAGACATTTCTTGGATCAGCTTGCTCCTTTCATCACAGTTTTTGATCATCCCTGCAGCAGAGGGGCTTAACACTACATCTCTAGCCAACGGAGAATTTAAAATCTTAATTTTTAACATCATCTGGTAGGTTCTGAGAATACAGCCATGCAAATCTCCTCAAAACAGTACCACTGGCCATAGCCCTGGAAGAAGGTATCAACAGTCACACACAAACAATGAGTAGTGACCTATGCAACAGAAGAAACAAAGTTATCTAAAGCAGATTTTTTCCTCACAAGAAAAAAATGCAGATAAAAATTCCTCATACTTTCACAATTTGTTAGAAAAAAATTTAACATATGAGCCTGACAATTCAAAATTCTGAAATTCAGAGTTGTAGAAGTATACATCTTCTTCCATACCTATCAATAAGTTTCCCATCCTTATCAGAAAGAGTAGGATTGGAATTAATTAAGTGTTTAGCAGCAGTGGGATTAACTTAAGCTATAGCTGTTGGGTCAGATTTGGGAACAGTGCATTAAAATTTAAAAGACTAAGGAACTTTATACATCCTATCTGCCTTTTTAGAGCTGGCTGATTATCGTGAAAACCACATGCAGTAACATACAATCATATCCTCTAAATGAGACAAAACAGGAGGAATGGGTGTAGGTTCAAGCGCTTTCACCATCAAAATAATGGCTTCTTCAGAGTAAAAGGAGCATCAAGTCACATGATTTAAATATAAACTGCATTTTTCAACTGACCAATCACTATTATTGCATAATTGCCAAACATAACAGCATACATGCTAATGTATATGGCATGTAAAATGACACTTGTTAAAATAGTAATAAAACTATTAAATCTCAAAAAAAAAAAAAAAAAATATTAATAATGACTTTTTTACAAAAACTTTGTAACATATACAATAAAAAAAAAAAAATATATATATATATATATATATATATATATATATATATATATATCAATAACATAAATTAAATACAATAAATTTAAACCCTCCGAGACATCAAACAACCATTGCCCTTTGCTTCAATATAGGCTTAATAGAAATATGGTCGTTGAGTCTGGGGAAAACTGTAGCATTCAATACAACCTGCCATTTAAATTCCAGGGACTCATCTCTAATTTTTTCGTCACCACCTCTTTCACTTGTCAATACCCGATCCACTACAAAAAATGTAAACTTCTTAAAGTTGCCACAAACCATAGAGTGTGCATATAAGGCATTATGAATATCTTTGTTTTTTATGGCCCTAAGATGTTCTGCTATCCTTTCTCTTAACCTGCGTAACCTGAAATTGTTGATATCAGTCAGAAAAGAGGTGATGGGAAGAAGGACGACATCATTTAAACCTATTTTGAAAGACACTAGTGGGATCACTGGTATAATTGAAGCACTTGATTCTGGACCATTTGATTCCAGAGCCCTAATTTTGAAGTATAATCACCAGACATCTCAGATTATTGAGGTTGTTAAGAAATCATGGGATCTAGCATTTGATGCAGACATAAAAAAAGAGCTAGGGCAAACACCTTGAATAATTTTTTCAAGAGGTTTGAATATTAAAAATTTATTAGAAAGATCAAAAGAAAGACATACGTGCTCACGCATGTACAAATGCGGGTCTTGCAGATATTGTAGATATATTAATGATGGACCCTATGTGACTGTATGGGGGTACAATAAAACAATTCCGTGCCCAGGTAAATGTTGTTGCAATTCCAAGATGGTTGTCTATTTGGCAACATGCACAACATGCTCAGGTTTTTATGTGGGAAAAACCATACGACGGTTAAGAGAAAGGATAGCAGAACATCTTAGGGCCATAATGACTTATATGCACACTCTATGGTTTGTGGTAACTTTAAGAAATGTACATTTTTTGTAGTGGATCGGGTATTGACAAGTGAAAGAGGTGGTGATGAAAACATTAGAGTTGAGTCCATGGAATTTAAATTGCAGGTTGTATTGAATGCTACAGTTTTCCCCAGACTCAACGACCATATTTCCATTATGCCCATATTGAAGCAAAGGGCAATGGTTGTTTGATATCTGAGAGGGTTTAAATTTATTGTATTTAATTTATGTTATCGATATATATATATATATATATATATATATATATATATATATATATATATATATATATATTTTTTTTATTGTGTATATTACAAAGTTTTTGTAAAAAAGTCATTATTAATATATTTATTTATTTTTTTGAGATTTAATAGTTTTATTACCATTTTATCAAGTGTCATTTTACATGTCATATACATTAGTATGTATGCTGTTATGTTTGGTAATTATGCAAAAATAGTGATTGATCAGTTGAAAAATGCAGTTTGTATTTAAATCATGTGACTTGATGCTCCTTTTACTCTGAAGAAGCCATTAGTTTGATGGTGAAAGCGCTTAGTATATTGGAGCCTGTTTTAGCTTTCATTAAAGCGGCTTGGTGCAGTTTGTAAATATTGTGTTTGTTTTTATCCTCCTGATCATATTCAGAATCTTGAATCTCTTCAGGAAATGAGGTATCCCTCTTTCTTTTAACAGACTCTACTTTACAAGAAAGATCAATAGCCCAAATTAATCCCTGAGCCAGACCCAGTAACCTACTCCTATCCAAAGACATTTGAGAAGGGGTAGATACATGCTTGTTTTCTGTTTATTTCTGAGTGGAAAATTGGGGTCAACTGTGTTACTATGGCAGCAGTTGCTTCCATAGGCATGGGCACAGTATTTTGACATAGCAGGGAAACCTTCCCTTTTCCTTCTCCCAGGACTGTTAAGAGTGGCTCTCCATTGCCCACTGAGGGGACCCCAACAGCTGCAGAGGATATGGCTAAACCCTGGCATATAGTGGCTGTAGATGGTACATCAGAGGGATTCTGGGTAAAAGATGAGTGATCTAAGGTACAACAAATGGCCACAGAAGAGTCACACACCTGCAGCTGAGGCAAATTGTTAGCCTACTGTTGTACTAAGGCTGTTTGTTTATTTTTTTCTTTTTGTGCCTGGAAGAAGGACCGACCATTGGGCCAGTAGTCTGTTCCATAGTCAAGCTGAAAATGGTACTTCTTTCCTGGGGAAGACAAGTAGCAATTACTGGCAAACACCACCACTCCATAAGTCCACCACCAGTCACCTCTAGATCAAGAGAGGTAATCGTGCCCCTTTATTCATCCCTCATCAGGCCCATCATAGAATACAAAGCCCCTTTTGGGATGTACCTTACCCGACACCTGCAGCAATTAGAAAGACCCCAAAAGTACCTCACCAAGAGGAACAAGGGACTCAAACAGATGCCATATGCTGCTCGGTTAAAAAAACTCCAGCTCTACTCAGTTGCATACCGCCTACTTCAAGGCGATCTATGCCTGACATATAAAGCTATGTCCAATCCAGAATTAATGGACATGCTCCACCTCAGTAAATCTAAATCCCTTAGAGCCACACGCTCAAGGGACTTGAACCTCAGCACTGAAATAAATAGAACTTGCTGGAGGGACAGATTCATAACCCAGAGGCTCCCTTCACTCTGGAATAGAATTCCAATTCATGTTAGGCAGAGCACCTCACTGAATCTCTTCAAGAAGAATCTTGATGAGTGGATGGGGGATCATAGGTTTGTCCCAGGGATTACTTCCGTGTCACTATTAGACAGAGGCACAGCAAACTAAACCTTAAAAAGGGCACAGTATACTCAAATCAAGGGGTGGCGTAAGCCAAACAAAATCGGGCTAGGCTTATGATTGCCCCAGGGTAGATAGCTTAGTATGAACCTATGAACCTATAACATTTTTTGTCAGAAAAAAAACACTATATAAAGCACTTTAAAACTCTATGCCAGCCCCACAAAAGAAAAATAAACAGAATTTCCCCACTGAAAAAAAAAATGTTTTCAGTTACTTTGCAGTACTTCTAAACCAGGAGGAAAAGTAGTCTGTTTAAAAGTACATTACAATATTGAGAATGTCCATTAAAACAAAAGACTCCTATCTTTAAAATAACTTTCCTAATGAGGAAAGTAATAAAACATTAATAAAATTAGGAAAATGGAAGTCCCCCTCCCCCCCAAAGGGAACGTATCTGCCCAGCAAAGGAAAGCAGAAGCTAAAGCAGATACAGACTATTAAAATGAATTTAAAATAGATAAAGACGTCTTTACATCTAATATGCACTTCATGGTCGTTCGTTATCCAAGAACAGTATTTAATATACATGTCATTTAAACTGAGTAAAAGTTTTTCTGAATGGTGTGCAGAATACTGGTGGCAATCTGGAATGTTGTGTTTTTGATTTCTGGCAATAGAGCAGGTTCCAGTCTAGTTCTACTAGGATAAAGTGTAATTGAGAAATGAACAGATGGAAAGGATCTTTTCAAATGCAAGATGGGAGATTTTCTTTTTAATTCTTAGTATTGTTTTTGAAATTAGAGAAAGAAAGAATGGGTACTGGTCATTTATAGCAATGGGACATACTTTGGTAAGTGTACATTTCAGGGATGCTGGTGAAAATAATACCTTGTCATCAGAGCAGGATCTTGGTCAAATGGGGTCCTAAGCAGGATAATGGATTGGAGCCCTCCCTACACACACAGCAGCCACCTCTTACAGCCATTGCAGTGTCCCTATTACTTGGCTTTCTCCCCAGTTACCATAAACAATACTATTTCCCCATTTACCATAAACACTGTTCAAATCCATCAGTGCCATACCATTCTCTTCTTTCTTCTACGATTACAAATATTTGGATTTAATTTGGAACTTTTATTTCAAATTTTATAGCACAAACACTGATAGATATTTGCTAAATAAAACAATACAGTCTCACAATGAAAACAGACTTAGCATAAACAGTAAACTTCTCTGCCCTTGAAATTCACTATCATTGAAATGACATTGAAATCCACATTCAAAGAAAATACAATTGCCCAGTGGCAGATAAAGTTTACCTTTGGGCTGTTTTCAAACCATAGGCCCCTTGCACACATTTTAGGACCATGCAGACATGCATGTGTTCTTTCTTTCCCTTTCCTGACTGTATAAAATTATATTCCTTGTATAATACAGCAACATGTATTAGAATGCATTTTAAATTTGTAGTTTTGAACATTTTTCCAGTAAATAATGTAACAATACATATGAACCAAGAAGAACAAAACTGCCCATTTCAGAACATTTCAACCATAAAAGGCCACTCAATATCAGTCAATATGCACAATCTCTGCAGGAGTAAAAATCATCTGAATAATTCCACATTAAAGAGATCTGTAATTAATGAAGAGGTTGCTGCTAGCAAACAACTATATATTTCAACGTTTCATCCACAAATTCAGTGCCTACTGCCCTTGAAGAATAAATTGCCTAGGTTACATAAAAAAAATGGTAAGCTGTTAATATTGCAACAGGGAATGGATGGCAAACTGACAACATGCTTATAGTTACTAGGCATCTCATCCAAAAGAGGACATCCTCAAGACTGCAGCACCCCCCCCCCAATCTATCTACATGGTGAGGGAGTAAGTGTGTTACTTGTTGTGCTACTAACTGCTTTTAAATTTTATAGCACAAACAGTGATGACCATTTGCTAAACAAAACAATTGCATTTTGAAAACAAACAAACTTCTCTTCCCTTGAAGCTCACAATTCCTTAAAAATGCACTGAAGTTCACAGGTTCTTGTTCCCTGTAACTAAGGTCCAGGGTTTATGCCTGAACTAAGTAACCTGCCATCCATAACTAGGGCATTTTAAACACACACACTTACTCACTGAGAGATTCATTTAGTCAGCTGTTCGTACCTTAAGTGGCAGGCAGAGAGATTCAATTGTTCATAATAGTAGGCAGGAACATTGGTAACTTAAGTGTCAGACAGAGTGATTGAGTTGTTCAAACTGGCAGGCAGAAACATATATTATGTTTAAATTACACACATGCAGACAGAAAAATGAACTCTGTGCATCAACGCACACAGACACAAAGGCGAAAGGGCATTCATTTTTTTAAAGAAGAATGAACGCCCTTAAAAAATAAATTTATTTATTTACTTTTTTAATTAAAAACTAAATGCTGAGGCAGCCCCCTGCCAGTAGGTCCCCTCCTGGCCAGCAGGGGCCCTTCCCAGCCAGTGGTCCCTAGATGACTGCCTGGGTTGCCTTGTGAAGTATCTGGCTCTGCTTGTAGTCTTTTCTCTTAGTCAGTCCTCAAACTCCACTTGACTCATGTGATTGCTCTTCTACCTGTACCCATTTGGCACATTTGATACATTGGGGATAAGAGTCAGGCATCGTTGGGTTAGGCAAGACTCCTACAATCTATTTCTTCCTGCCCAGGGAGACCAATTATCCTATTTTTCCCTTTGGCAAGAGTCTTGTGGTAGGAAATGGGACAGCTTTCAAATCCAGTGAAGCAGCCTATCCATTAAACAATGTGCAGCAAACTTCTCAGCAGCTCTCTTGAGCTTGTTATATCAGTGCTTATTCAGGAAGCATGCATGCTGCCACACTATCTGTGCTATGTAGGCTCATGCATGTGGGTTGTAACACTTCCTGTTCCCATTGAGTATCACCCTAGTGAAATGCTAGAGCTTCTCCTCTCCTCCTTGGATGGCAAGCCAACAATGGACACCTCAGCCCTTTTAGCTCACATACTACTAACCAAAAACAGGTCATCTGGGTCGTAGTCAGGGCTTCATTACCCTGTACCTATGTGCCAGGAATCTTTCATAGTTGTAATAAATTAGATGCAGCTTTAGTTATTATAGGACTAGCCACTGTTTGTGAGAAATTGTTCGAAGATTGTATTTTTATAAGTCAAAGAAATAATTTCTTGTGGGAAGGCATTCAGTTTTTTGGACTGCTCCAAGAGAGGTTGTAAGAAGTTTCAATAGAAAGTTAAGTTGATTGACATGAATTAAACATTATCACTGCATAGGTTTCAGAAGTCTGATTTTGTTTTGAAAGGATTTCTTGCTAGTTACAATGAAACCTCAACCTTTACAGATGCCACTATAACAATTTCAGAAGATCTGATAATGTGCAGCCTATTTTTCCCTTTCCCATGCCATGAATTACCCAGTCCTATTTCACCAGCTATTTATTTACAAAATCATTCACTTGACAAACATCAGCATTAATGACTTAAATCTACACCAACCAATAAACAAGTCTAATCAGAGTGATAGACACCTAGTGCAATGTGTTCCTAGCCTATGGAATAAGTTACCACTACGGATCAAACAAAGTACTACTTTAACTACCATTAAGGTTATTCTTGATGACAAGATGGGTAGACATAAATTTACACCAGAGTTATCAAGTATGTCCCTGCATAATTTGGGAGGTGAGCACTATTAAGTGGTAGAAGAGAGTAGCAAGAACGTTTACATCTGTCTGCTTAAAGGTGTATATGATTAGGCATCTTATGGTCCCAATGACAACTTCCCTATGTTGCAATGTTTCTCTTCATGCCTATGGTTAGAGATAGAAAAGTAAGACTTTAACCATGCTTCAGAATTGAGATGGAATATCCAGATTGTCTGAGGTGATCCATTTGTCAAGTAGATCTTGATTAGTTCTGATGCACCCATAATGTGCCTCCTAGGGTCTCTATCAGTTGACTGAGTTTTCAGAAACCAGGAACTCCATATGGTAGAGACCATGTGATTGAGTTTTTAAAAGCTCAAAGCTTTTGAATGGAGATTGCTATACAGTGAGGATCAGGAAATTTACACTTTTTCTCACTGTATTGCGATCTCACAGTTGGTATATATAATTTACACAGTGGGTGTGGGGGGGTGCAGCCACTCACATGTTCAGTGCAGGGGGACGTCCCCCTGCAAATGTAAAAAAAAAGTAGATTTTTTTGATGTTTGAGTTTTTGGAAATTTCATCATATGTTCTCGTTGATATTTTTTTTGAGTTTACAAAAAGTCGATCATATGACTAGACTTGTCTCCTATTATCATTTTTTTTCCACAATGATACCAGTTATTTAATTAGACTGTTACTTAAACAGAAATCAAAGGATAGATCAGATATTAGGCTTATTTGGCTACAAGTGGAAAGAAAATTTGGGTCACATTCAAAGTGAGTGTATTGATTAGATTTCTGATTGTGGACTAGGGTTTTGTGGCTGTTTCCAGTCAATAATAATTTGAGAAGCATGCACTGTAAGAACTATTCATATTTTTGAAGAGCACAAGTTATTTAAAAATGTTTCATATAGTGCCATATTGTGTATACTGTATTAGGTATGCTGTAGTAAAATATATGTAATATACATCCCTTTGACAGCTCAGTTGGTAGAGTGGAAGACTGCAGTAATTTCCAAAGTCATCCTTAGGCTGCTGGTTCATTTCTGTCTCAAAGGAATTTAACATTATTGTGAGCTGGCATAATGGTTAGGATGATTACCTCTAATATGCAAAGTAGAGGGTTTGATTCTCAGATTTAAGGGAAATTTTCTAGGCTTAAAATGGCCCACAAAGGCAGCTAGCCTAGTACTTACCCATGAACTTATATGTGTAGCAAGGAATATGCATCAGAGCTGAGAGACTAGCTGAGCAAATTTTTTTTTTGAGGATGAAGATACTTGGGAATATATTAAAACTGGTGCATAATACTTTAAAGCAATTAATTTGCATGTATGTATGTATTTATGTGAAGTGAATATGTTTTATAACTTCACTTCACTTCCCTCTATATCACTTTTTAAAACCAAACTGAAACATTTCCTCAGAACACACTGGTTGTGCCCCTGTACTAAACCTGACTGATCAACTAGCTCTTCTTACTTGGTTCAACCTACCCTCCTCTTCTCAGTAATCAAGTTCCTTTTCTTAATAACAACTTATCTTGTCCTTATATACTATTACTTACATCTTCAGAATCTCATTAAGGAGACTACTTTTACTAATATATTGTATAATTTCAGCTCCTACTTTTTCTTTATGACTACTTGTATACTAATATATTGTATAATTTAGCTGCCATCTTTTTCTTTATGATGAATTGCAACTACATTTTGTATTGTACTAATTGTATCTGTATATTTTGCACTATGTTATGAACGAATGGCCTATTTGATTATTCTCTGTACTGCACCTGCAATGTTCATTGTATACATTAATTTTTGTATATGTGATTTTGTTTGTTTCCTCGGAGCTTATCTCCCCGGGCCTCTACTGAAAACGGACAAATATCCAGTTAGACTAGCCCGGTCAACAAATGTAAAATAAATAAATAAATAAATAAATAAAATAAAATTTTGAGAGTTGAGCTTGATCATGAAACCATATAATCATAGAATGTACAAAGCAATGCAGCCATTTACACCTTGCCAGTACCCACCCATAGAACTTACCTCCTATTCCAAGGCGCTATAGGCCAGTCATATCAGAGATGATTTTAGGAATATCAATCCAATTGTCCAATTCCTTCTTAAAGGAAGATAGTGGGTTACATTACTTGATCTGGAGAGGATATTTTTTTCCAGAGAAGGCAAGCTCCCACATGTATTTCAAATCTGCCTCTCCACCATGATTTGTTTACTTGCTGCATCAGGTTCAAATCTATGGTTCAGGTGTTCACAAGACTGTTTGATTTGTGAAGAAATAATAGGTCTTGGATGGCCAGATCTCTAATGGCCCAGAAGGCAAGCCACAGATCACCCCTAAGGAGTTTGTAGGACATTCAAGGGCAATATCTTCAGCCTTTGCTGATAGTTCAAGTCCTTTAGTCCTATCATGTTTTTTTGTCAGGGAACTTTTGTGTATCTCTAATGAAGTTGATATGTTTAGTAAGGTACACCAGAAAGGGGGCATTGTATTCTATAATGGACTGATTAGTGCAGAATATAAAGGAGTCAGAACTTATTTGGACCTGAAGAAATTACCCTTTTTGGTCAGCTGTTCCACATAGAAGGATTTCTTGAACACTGTTACAGTTTGTATGCTGAAAAGTGGTTTGGCTAGTTTATGTACCAGATATAATGATTTAGTGATATGCAAGAGTTTTGTAATAGTAAATGTTTTAGTGTATTTTGATGAGAATAATGTTAGTATATTTTGTATTCTGCAGATGTAGTGCACTGATGAAAACTGAATTTTAGTGTAAATGGAAATTTACAGTACAAGAACATATTTGTAGTGTTTTGATTTAAGGGTTGCATTATTTAACAATTATATGCAATATGCCAATAAACTAAATGAAAGCAGGGGAAGGTAATAATAGGTGTGTGTAGAATTAAGGTCTGCCTCCTTTCACAGAATGGGAACATTCAGTTTTTAGAAGTGCAACAAGATGAATATTCTGTGTTAGCAATTTTTAACTGGTTTCTCCATTTTGTTGTGTGTTTCTTGTGCATGAGGCATCTTTTTGGTAAAATACATTATTAAAACAACTTTTAGAAAATGTTGTTCATTGGAATATGCTAACTACTTTCATCTTAATATGTGCTGATATTAGTATTGCAAAAGGTCACTATTATGTGATTGCAATTATATCTAAATGCTGTTCTAATGGATATTTTGCTGCCCAGGTAAAATAAATTAGTAAAATGCGTTAAAAACAAAGCTTACACTGTACACAACGCATTCTGCATTTCAGAGCTCAAAGAAATAAAACACTGGAATTTTATGCATAAGCATCACCTTTCAGTAGGGCTGTGTAGAGTATAGCTTTAAGAAAAGGGTGTTACCTTAAGGAGGAATCAGTAGTGTCTGTCTCATCAAGCAGCTGCAGTAAAGATCACAGGTGTTACCATAACTCTTACCTCACACCTCTTCACTCTTCCATTCTGATTACTTCAACGGAAGATCCCTGTATAGCAGAGTCACAGATAGCTTATCCAGTGCCTGCTATAGTTTACCAGATTGGTGCCCCACCAACACCAATTTGAAGACCAAAAAAATGGTATTCTGCTTGAAACAGTAGTAACCTGCTTCCTATAAATGTTGCAAGTTGCTTGCTACAGTAAGAATATCAATCACAAAGCATCTCAGTGCTTCAGCATTGACTGCAAATACAGAACTGGCATTCATTTCTGAATTCTGGTACTGCAATACTACCTCACTGGCAACTGCCAATTACAACCCCTAAGATCTTGAAACCAAAATTAAGGCTATGAGCTGCTAACAAACCTTGTCTCTTGCTCCTCCATTTGATAATCATAATTTCTGTGTGACTAAGCAAATCACTTAACCAGACATTGCAACCAGGTTGCCCCTGATAATGAATATCTGTGTCCAGTAGGCCTACCTGGTAAACAAACAAACAAACAAACAAACAAACAAACCTTCTTTTTCTTCTTTCAGCTGCTCCCGTTAGGGGTCACCACAGCAGATCAATTGTTTCCATTTCTTCCTGTCCTTTGCATCTTGCTCTGTCACACCAACCACCTGCATGTCCTCTCTCACCACATCCATAAACCTTATCTTAGGCCTTCCTCTTTTCCTGTTACCTGGCAGCTTCATCCTTAGCATCTTTTTACCAATATACTCTGCATCCCTCCTCAACACATGTCCAAACCAACGTAATCCTGCCTCTCTGGCTTTGTGTCCAAACCTTCCAACCTGGGCTGACCCTCTAATATACTTATTCCTAATCCTGTCCATCCTCGTCACACCTAGTGCAAATCTTAACATCTTCAACTCTGCCACGTCAAGCTCTGACTCCTTTCTTTTAGTCAATGCCACTGTCTCTAACTCATATAACATAGCTGGTCTCACTACTCTCTTGTAGATCTTCCCTTTCACTCTTACTGGTACTCGTTTGTCACAAATCACTCCTGACACTCTTAGGTTCATAGGTTAGTACTAAGCTAAATGCCCTTGCGAGACATTTTAAGCCTAGCCAATTATCCCTTGTGAGATTCAAACCCTGCACCTTGTGTTTGTAAGGCAAACACCTTAACCATTAGGCCACCCTCCCAACTTCTCCACCCACTCCATCCTACCTGTACTCTCTTCTTCACCTCTCTTCCACACTCACCATTACTATGAAATGTTGATCCCAAGTATTTAAACTCATCCACCTTCGCCACCTCTACTCCCTGCATCCTCACCATTCCTCCATCCTCCCTCTCATTCACACGCATATATTCTGTCTTAGTCCTGCTGACCTTCATCCCTCTTCTCTCTAGAGCATATCTCCACCTCTCCAGGGTCTCCTCCACCTGTTCCCTACTCTCACTACAGATCACAATGTCATCTGCAAACATCATAGTCCACAGGGACTCCTGTCTGATCTTGTCTGTCAACCTGTCCATCACCATTGCAAATAAGAAAGGGCTCAGAGCTGATCCTTGATGTAATCCCACCTCCACCTTAAACGCATCCATCACTACCACTGCAGACCTCACTGCTGTCACACTACCCTCATACATATCCTGTACCACTCTTACATACTTCTCTGACACTCCCACTTCCTCATACAATACCACAACTCCTCTCTAGGCACCCTGTCATATGCTTTCTCTAAATCCACAAAGACACAATGCAACTCCTTCTGACCTTCTCTGTACTTTTCCATCAACACTCTCAGAGCAAACATTGCATCTGTAGTGCTCTTTCCTGGCATGAAAGCCATACTGCTGATCACTAATCATCACCTCCCTGCTTAACCTAGCTTCCACTACTCTTTCCCATAACTTCATGCTGTTACTGATCAATTTAATCCCTCTGTAGTTACTACAGCTCTGCACATCACCCTTATTCTTAAAAATCTGCAAAAACAAGAAAACAGTCAATAGAAAAGAGCTGTGCTAACAACCTAAGAGCAAATTAATGTTCAGAACAATGCACATTTCCTTTCTCTCACAAGAACAAACTACAAAAAACAGTCCCAAAAGAAAAAAATATTAATAAATAGTACATGAGTCTATATTAGCTTAAAAAAGGTAGAGAAAGCCACTACCCTGGTGTTTATAGTTCTCAACTTCTTAGCACACACAATCTCGGCAAAGCCTAAAATAATGGTGGGGGGGGCAAAGGCCCCAAAATAGGGACATATTTAAAATATTGCTCTTATAAACTTACAAAGTTGCTAGAATGACTGGATTTGTGTTAGTATGCATTTTTCTAAAGGATATGAAGTCTAAAACTCAAACATATGTCATTATTTAATGACTTCCATCCTCAGTGATTTGCCAGAAAACCAGAAATTTTGCAAGGAACAAACCAAAAATATAAGGCAAAACTCTGGACAGTTAAGAGCTACACAGTGGTGTCGGAGCTATCAAAAAAGTGATTGCCTACAGCAGATCAGTATTGCAGTTCATCACAAATGAGTGTAAAGCTGTGCAACACAGTTGTAATTAAAGCAAGTTAAAATAAAACAAACAAACAAACAGCAAATAAATTTGCAGTATTAACAAACTAGCAGCAAATAAATGTTCAGAATGCTGTAAAACCCCTTCTCTCACAAGTGTAAATTATAAAAACAGTCCCTAATAAAAAAAATAAATACTACTATTAGACATACAAGTCTCATTATTAGCTTAAAACGTTTCAACAAATTCACTTTGCTGGTGTTATAGTCACTTCCAGTAGTTCAATATCTCAGGTGGACAGCTTGTTGCAGCCCATTACAAACACGTGCAAAGCCTTGCAATGCAACAGTGATTAAAGCAGGCAAAATAAGCAAACTGCTAATCAAAATTGTCAGTGCTAACAAGCAAACAGCAGATAAAAATGTTCAGAACACAAGTTACCTTTCCCCTGATGTCAGAGAGATGAGATAAGTAGTCACTTCCTGTGAATAAATAACTCAGGTGTGCATGGTATTGTAGATCACTCTGCACATTCCTGTGTCTGGGCTTTTCTTATCCCTTTCCAGTTGAAAAAAATGTTCATGAGATAGATACAGAGGTTGCAAGCACTAGCTCACCCTGAAGTAACAACGTGCACATGAACATACTAGGAAAAAAATAGTTTTTGATGATCTGCTATTCATTCACCTTTACAGACTTCACACCTAGATTGAGTATTAATAAAGAAGCCAGCAGACTAACCAATATGGTAAGACATGACAAGAACAGGCAACTAACCTAACAAACTCTATTGTGGAGACCAGAAACTCGTTTGGTCAAGTCACATGGAAATTCTGGAGCAATAGATACTGAGGTATAACTTAAATTTATGATCTGTGTGCTGCCTCTACAAATTCCTGTGTGAGGAAGGGGAGGGGGGGCTTGCCTCATAGAAAATTACAATTTGTTGTTCTTATTGTTATTTTTGATGACAGTAGTCTTGTTTTTTTTAACTTTCAGCTATTCCTTTTTCATTTGGATTACATTTTATCTCATCACTAGGATGCTGGTCAGTATCCGCGGTGGTGCAGTGGTAGCGTTGTTGCCTCACAGCAAGAGGTTCTCCCGTTCGATTCTCGGCTGGAGTGCGGGGAGTGCCTTCGTTGTGGAGTCTGCATGTCCTCCCCGCGTTTGGATGGGCGTTCGAAAGACATACGTAAATGGGCGTGCCTTCGTTGAAGGTTGAACGTCGAGCTGGCACCTCTGCATTCGTCAAAATCTACTGCCAATCATTAGTGGCCCAGAGTTCCGCTGTGGTGACACCTAACCGGAAAAAGCCAAAAGACAACAACAACTAGGATGCTGGTCAGTGGAAAGAAAAGATCCCAGCAATATGCCTTCAGTACTGATGCACTGGAAGGTAATTAAAAATGAAGATGAAATCTAATACTTGCCAAGACATTCAGTTTCCCTGATTACTAATATGTGTTTGACTACTGCAAGAGCATTCTTCATACCCCATCACAGACTGAAGTTTACTAGCATTCTTGAAGGTAGCACTAAACAGGATTCAGATAACACAAAATCATTTCTCCCAGTCTGTTCCATAATTTGAATCTTTGATCCACTGACCAGCACCCTAGTGATGAGATGAAATGCAATCCAAATGAAAAAGGAATAGCTGAAAGTTAAAAAAAACAAGACTACTCATCAAAAATAACAACAAGAACAACAAATTGTAATTTTCTATGAGGGCAATCCCACGTAGTTTGCTTTTGTGAAAGGTCGATCATGCCTGCTCAACCTGGTTGACTTCCTTGAGTCAGTCACCAGAGCTGTGGATGAAGGTAAGGCAGTTCATACAGCCTACCTCGATCTGGCCAAGGCTTTGATAACAATTCTCCCTCAGGAATTATTGATAAACTCACCAAACTAGACATCAACCCCTATATCATTAGGTGGGGTGCAAACTGGCTCATAAATCGAATCCATGGTGTAAAAGTAGCGGACTCCAAGTCAGACTGCTGAACAGTCACTACTGGAGTCCCACAAGGATCAGTCCTGGGTCCTCTCCTGTTTGGAATCTATTTCTCAGAAGTCCAGGCCAACACAGAGGGACTCTGGCTGACCAAGTTCCCAGATGACTGCAAGCTGGGAGCCATTATTAACTCCCCAAGTGATGCAGACATCCTACAGAAAGGCCTCACTGAGACCAATGACTGGTGTCAAGACCATGGCCTTAAGCTTAATGCCAAAAAATATGTTGTCTTCCCCTTTGAGAAAAACTCAGTTCCCACTAATTACCGCATTGATGGGACCCCACTGAATACTGAAGGTGTTATAAGAGATCTGGGGACACAGGTTGACAGCAATCTCTCCTTCAACCACCACATTGCCACTGTGGTCAAAAAGTCATTCTATGTGGCACATCTCATTGCTAAGGGTTTTACATCCAGGAAGAAAGAGGTCATCATTTCTCTCTACTCTTCCCTCATTAAACCAATCATGGAGTATAATGCCCCATTTGGCATGTAGCTCACTAGTCACCTGCAACAGCTGGAGAGGCCACAAAAATACCTCATGAAGAGGATCCTAGGCCTTAAACACATGTCCTACATGGACAGACTCAAAAAAACTGCAGCTATTCTCTGTCTCCTATCATGTACTAAGATGTGATCTCTGCTTAACTTTCAAAACCATGCTTGACCCAGCTCTGTTAGAAATGCTACATCATAAGAAATCCCAATCCATCCGCACCACATGCTTCAGAGACTTCAACTTCATTACTACAATCAACAGCATATGCTGCAGGGACAGGTTCATAACCTAGAGACTGCCCATGCTCTGGAATAAACCACAAAAATATATAAACCAAGTAACAATTCCTTAGGTGAGGTTCAGAAGGACCACAGCTTGGACAAGAAATGAAGGGTTAAAAACTTTTAATCCAAATACGAATTTGACGAAAAAACGTCCAAGAGTACGAGATGTTTACAGGTTAAGCGCTTTCATCTGCAAAAGTGCAAATTTCATCAGGACCAAAATCAAGGCGCTAAGAACCCATTTTATAACTAATCTGGTGCCAAAAATACATACAAAATAAACAATAAAATAGTCCTAAAAACTATATGTATTTGTGTAAAATTGCACATGTTTATATATAATTACTTTCAAAGTAAAACAGAAACAAAAAACTTGCTTGATAAATAAAAATGTGTGTAACTTTGCTCATCCAAAAAATAACCTGTTCTAAAATTCAAAAACTTTTAGTATGTTATAATCTATAGTAATGAACGTTAAAAAAGGTGCTTAAAGGATGAAAAGAACAGTAATTCTAATCAAATAATTTGAAGAATTACTAGACTATAGTTAAATTCAATCTGTCGAAAAAACTAATCCTTTAATAAAAAATGTGCCATTGATAAAAATTAATTAATCTGTTCATGGCAATTAATCTATTAATAGAAAAGGTTTTATACTGATGTGATCATTTAATCCCTCTGTAGTTACTACAGCTCTGCACATCACCCTTATTCTTAAAAATCTGCAAAAACAAGAAAACAGTCAATAGAAAAGAGCTGTGCTAACAACCTAACAGCAAATTAATGTTCAGAACAATGCACATTTCCTTTCTCTCACAAGAACAAACTACAAAAAACAGTTCCAAAAGAAAAAAATATTAATAAATAGTGCATGAGTCTATATTAGCTTAAAAATGGTAGAGAAAGCCACTACCCTGGTGTTTATAGTTCTCAGCTTCTTAGCACACGAAATCTCGGCAAAGCCTAAAATAATGGGGGGGGGGGCAAAGGCCCCAAAATAGGGACATATTTAAAATATTGCTCTTATAAACATACAAAGTTGCTAGAATAACTGGATTTGTTTGTATGCATTTTTCTAAAGGATATGAAGTCTGAAACTCAAACATATGTCATTATTTAATGACTTCCATCCTCAGTGATTTGCCAGAAAACCAGAAATTTTGCAAGGAACAAACCAAAAATATAAGGCAAAACTCTGGACAGTTAAGAGCTACACAGTGGTGTCAGAGCTATCAAAAAAGTGATTGCCTCCAGCAGATCAGTATTGCAGCTCATCACAAATGAGTGTAAAGCTGTGCAACACAGTTGTAATTAAAGCAAGTTAAAATAAAACAAACAAACAAACAGCAAATAACTTTGCAGTATTAACAAACTAGCAGCAAATAAATGTTCAGAATGCTGTAAAACCCCTTCTCTCACAAGTGTAAATTATAAAAACAGTCCCGAATAAAAACAATAAATACTACTATCAGACATACAAGTCTCATTATTAGCTTAAAACGTTGAACAAATTCACTTTGCTGGTGTTATAATCACTTCCAGTAGTTCAATATCTCAGGTGAACAGCTTGTTGCAGCCCATCACAAACAAGTGCAAAGCCTTGCAATGCAACAGTGATTAAAGCAGGCAAAATAAGCAAACTGCTAATCAAAATTGTCAGTGCTAACAAGCAAACAGCAGATAAAAATGTTCAGAACACAAGTTACCTTTCCCCTGATGTCAGAGAGATAAGATAAGTAGTCACTTCCTGTGAATAAATAACTCAGGTGTGCATGGTATTGCAGATCGCTCTGCACATTCCTGTGTCTGTGCTTCTCTTGTCCCTTTCCAGTTGAAAAAAATGTTCATGAGATAGATACAGAGGTTGCAAGCACTAGCTCACCCTAAAGTAACAAAGTGCACATGAACATACTAGGAAAAAAATAGTTTTTGATGATCTGCTATTCATTCACCTTTACAGACTTCACACCTAGATTGAGTATTAATAAAGAAGCCAGCAGACTAACCAATATGGTAAGACATGACAAGAACAGGCAGCTAACCTAGCAAACTCTATTGTGGAGACCAGAAACTCGTTTGGTCAAGTCACATGGAAATTCTGGAGCAATAGATCCTGAGGTATAACTTAAATTTATGATCTGTGTGCTGCCTCTACAAATTCCTGTGTGAGGAAGGGGGGGGGGGGGCTTGCCTCACAGAAAATTACAATTTGTTGTTCTTATTGTTATTTTTGATGACAGTAGTCTTGTTTTTTTAACTTTCAGCCATTCCTTTTTCAATTGGATTGCATTTTATCTCATCACTAGGATGGATGCTGGTCAGTATCCGCGGTGGTGCAGCGATACCATTGTTGCCTCACAGCAAGAGGTTCTCCCGTTCGATTCTCGGCTGGAGTGCGGGGAGTGCCTTCTGTGTGGAGTCTGCATGTCCTCCCCGTGGTTGGATGGGCATTCGAAAGACATACGTAAATGGGCGTGCCTTCGTTGAAGGTTGAACATCGAGCTGGCACCTCTGCGTTGGTCAAAATCTACTGCCAATCATTAGCGGCCCGGAGTTCCGCTGTGGTGACACCTAACTGGAAAAAGCCGAAAGACAACAACAACTAGGATGCTGGTCAGTAGAAAGAAAAGATCCCAGCAATATACCTTCAGTACTGATGCACTGGAAGGTAATTAAAAATGAAGATGAAATCTAATACTTGCCAAGACATTCAGTTTCCCTGATTACTAATATGTGCTTGACTACTGCAAGAGCATTCTTCATACCCCATCACAGACTGAGGTTTACTAGCATTCTTGAAGGTAGCACTAAACAGGATTCAGATAACACAAAATCATTTCTCCTAGTCTGTTCCATAATTTGAATCTTTGATCCACTGACCAGCATCCTAGTGATGAGATGAAATGCAATCCAAATAAAAAAGGAATAGCTGAAAGTTAAAAAAAAAACAAGACTACTCTCATCAAAAATAACAACAAGAACAACAAATTGTGATTTTCTATGAGGGCAATCCCACGTAGTTTGCTTTTGTGAAAGGTCGATCATGCCTGCTCAACCTGGTTGACTTCCTTGAGTCAGTCACCAGAGCTGTGGATGAAGGTAAGGCAGTTCATACAGCCTACCTCGATCTGGCCAAGGCTTTGATAACATTTCTCACTCAGGAATTATTGATAAACTCACCAAACTAGACATCAACCCCTATATCATTAGGTGGGGTGCAAACTGGCTCATAAATCGAACCCACAGTGTAAAAGTAGCATACTCCAAGTCAGACTGCCGAACAGTCACTACTGGAGTCCCACAGGGATCAGTCCTGGGTCCTCTCCTGTTTGGAATCTACTTCTCAGAAGTCCAGGCCAACACAGAGGGACTCTGGCTGACCAAGTTCATAGATGACTGCAAGCTGGGAGCCATTATTAACTCCCCAAGTGATGCAGACATCCTACAGAAAGGCCTCACTGAGACCAATGACTGGTGTCAAGACCATGGCCTTAAGCTTAATGCCAAAAAATATGTCGTCATCCCCTTTGAGAAAAACTCAGTTCCCACTAATTACCACATTGATGGAAACCCACTGAATACTGAAGGTGTTATAAGAGATCTGGGGACACAGGTTGACAGCAACCTCTCCTTCAACCACCACATTGCCACTGTGGTCAAAAAGTCATTCTATGTGGCGCATCTCATTGCTAAGGGTTTTGCATCCAGGAAGAAAGAGGTCATCATTTCTCTCTACTCTTCCCTCATTAAACCAATCATGGAGTATAATGCCCCATTTGGCATGTAGCTCACTAGTCACCTGCAACAGCTGGAGAGGCCACAAAAGTACCTCATGAAGAGGATCCTAGGCCTTAAACACATGTCCTATATGGACAGACTCAAAAAAACTGCAGCTATTCTCTGTCTCATATCATGTGCTAAGAGGTGATCTCTGCTTAACTTACAAAGCCATGCTTGACCCAGCTCTGTTAGAAATGCTACATCTTAAGAAATCCCAAGCCATCCACACCACATGCTTCAGAGACCTCAACTTCATTACTACAATCAACAGAACATGCTGGGGGGACAGGTTCATAACCCAGAGACTGCCCATGCTCTGGAATAGACTTCCCATACATGTCAAGCAGAGCACCTCACTGGCCCTCTTCAAGAAAAAACTTGATGAGTGGATGGGAAATAGAAAGTTCACCCCAGGGATCACTCCAGTGGCTCTACTTGATAGAGGCACTGGGAACTAATGTCGGGGGCACAATGCCAGGGCACTTCTATGGGCTAGGCTTGTAAAGGCACCAGGGCCATTAGCCTAGTACACACCTATGAACCTATGAACCTATGATGGGCACATCACTATGCTGAAAAAATATGAGTTGATGACCCATAAGTATAAGGATGGATCAGAGACTTGCTTAAGCTGACTCCAATGCCCTTTTATTAAAAAAAAAAGTCATCTGTTTTACAAAAAGTTGAGAAAAGCAGTAGCTGTATTCTTGCTTCACATAATTGAGATTTCAGAGTGAAAATCAGTTAGTAGCATTATGGAAAGTTATATCTTCCCTTTGCACATCCTACAAATTTGCAAAAGCTTACTTACTAATGATGTTTCGGCTAAGGATTCCTGAGGTTTTCAGTTTTAATCTAAAAGAATTTTCAAAGAGAAACTTCCAACTCAGGGGAAAGGAATACATGACATTGCATGAGAGATGAAGGAGACTACCACCTTTACACAGTAGAAATATGTCCTGTTTGCCCTCTGAGGCATGCTATTTGCATTTGTTTCCTTACCTCTAGCATACATACTATGCGCGATAATAATACCATACCTGACAAAAGCAATTCTATTGCACTAGTTTGCTTACATCATGATATCATAAAAGATGATTTCTGTTTTCAGCTAGTGTTCATTAATCCGCTGATGCAATTTAACTATCTGTGCCATGTCTCCTGCTCAAGTCATTGCTGACAGTGGTATGTTCAAGCATCTGAATTAATCAGTCAATTTAAAAAAAACAGACATTAGGCCCCTATGTTTTCCAAACTGCTGTATAAATATTATTCCAGGTAAATGGATAGAAACTGCTTCAATTGCCTACACTATATTCCTCAGGAAGGCTGCCTGCATCTCCAGCTATCCTAGCAGCAGTAAGTATATGACAGACTGCCAGTGGAAGCCTGAGAGGCACAGTCCTTCCTGGAAGCGGCCAGACATAAATCATTTCTGCTACCAGTAGCAAACTCTTGATATAATAGCAGCAAACAAGGAAGACTATGTGTGTAAACGAAGCTTCCAAAACAAGGGCACAAGTCATAAGAGGAATCTATTAATCAAAGCATAGGTTTGAATTAATACTAGATACATGATGTATGGTATACTTTTGTAGTTGCAACTACAAAAATATTGAAATTGCTACTACAGTTGCACCAGCTATAGGTGAAGCTTTATGATTTTAATAATGTTCTGTACTCTGACGTAATATTGTCACTTATAAGCATAAAAATGTTGATACTTTAACCAGCATTTCTCACTTATTAGTGTTAAGGAAATGTTCTTTCTAGCTCTGGATTTACAAATGACAAAGCAAAAATATTGCTAGTTATTATTAGCAAGATTAACAGATTTTTTTTTCAGTAGGCTGTGTGATGTCCCTCCTCTGAGCCAGTGATCAACGAGCCTCCATCTTCACCACTGACAACAGTGGGGAACGTTCACTGTGAGAAAAATAGACACATAAAGTATTTTCAGATGCAGGCCTCTGCACCAAGTACAATTTTCCTTAAGAGCCCACAGAGAATGCATCCTCCAGTCCGGGGGCTGGGTTTCCTCTCCAGCACCCAAATAACACTCTCCACCGACCACTATAGAGCTGAGTCCTTAGATGGGTGTTCCAAGCCAAGTCTTCCACCACCCTCTCTATACAATCAGTGCTGTGTTCCCTGTTCAAAGTAGCTGTCACATGCACTCTCTTTGAGATTTGATTTACACACACACACACACACACACACACACACACACACACACACACACACACACACACACACATATATGTATATATGCCTGGGAAGGCTGGCACAGTTTACGCACTCTGTCACCTCCACTCATACTATAATGTAGATCTGCTGTAACAAAACACCTGAAGCCAGCTACTTTAAGGCTCTACCAGAGTACCCAATTACACTTATTAAAATTAATACTTGTACAAAGTTTGTGTTTAACCAAGCAGCAAGACTTTCAAGAATGTGGAGCCACAGTGCCACTAAATAAATGCAAGTACTCTCAAAGGTTAAATATTTTCTAAAAAAACAGCCATATTGAAAGGTATACATTTATTTAATAATAAATAATAAAAAAGAAAACATGAAAATACCGAATATCTATTTACAATAAACACCAGAGTTTTATCACAGGAAATATTAAAAACAACACAGATGGAAAGACTTAGATAGATACAGAAAAAAACAACATTTATCTAATCTCACTGTATTATTTAACTGACTGAAGAATTACTGTTTCCTAGTTACTTACTAAAACAAGGCAGATAAAAGTGGGTAAGTGTCTCATCAGGTCCAAAAACAGAGTGCCCTTATCACATCTCTCACTAGTATTCATATACAATTTCAGTGCTGGCTACAGAATGACATAACATCTGATCACCTGACTCTGTGGTTCCCACTCTATTCTCTTGCTAGAAACTGAGCCAGGATCTGGCACTGATGCATCACAATGCACACATAGAAGTTTAGCTAAGGTTTATTACAGCATCTGAAATCTGTAAAACAATTCCAGCACTTCCACCCTTCCTGCAGAAACTAACAGGCCATTCTTTGACACCCCATGGTGGCAATTACTTCTGCACTAAGGATAACAGAGCAGGATCACAGCCTAGGCTTTTCACCGACATTACGTCTCTGGCCAAATTCAGCCCAGTTAAATGAAGTGACAGGCTATTTTTCTTAAGGTTAGCTGGGCTGAGCTTAACCCCTTTCCTTCTAGCATCCTCTGTTAAACTATATACATTTTGTCAGTTACAACAATACTGTCTGACATACATGGATATTTCTTTTCTGTCCAGCAGGACCCACTGTTGATATATTTTTAACACAAGCAATTTTGCAAATACATTTTTAACAAACGTATCTGTACAAATCAGGCTGATATTCAAATATATAATTTTTTTACAAAACTACAGCTAGCAATGCTGGGATATGTCACATATGCACTGCCGTACTCCCCCTGACACAGCTGGCACTACCTCACATCATCATAGGCTGCTATGCAATATTCTAGCCACACACGCAAAGGATCCATACTTTAATCTTATGCAGTGAAAACAGGAATGATGGTCAGATGAGTTGTGTCCATATAGGTTAATCTGGGTCAGCCATAAAGAATGCCAAGCTATACTGCTGCTGCAATTTTTCTTTTGAGAACTTGTAAGCAATTTAAATGCTTGTCCTATCAATGTATCAATGTCTGAAATTCAATACATGAGAAAAATTATGCCAGAAACTCAGAAACAGTTTGCAATGAGCCCTTAGAGGCCAAATGAAAAAGATACAGAGTAGACAGCTAAGAGAAACAACTATGTAATAGAGAAAAATCAAAACAGATCTAATGACTGCAGAATTGTAAATACCAGTATCAATGGTGCATTATTACATACTAAAATGGTTTCATACTGTCTCATATATTTTTGAAAAAATGTTTAAAGTAACTACTGATTACAAGTCAAGCTTTGGTGGTCAGAATTTGGCATGCAATGCTGGTCACAGAAGTTCAGGATCAGGAAGCCAGTAGCTCAGTCTTACCACCATATGGCCAGGTATTTGATTCTCACTGTCCTTACTAGGGAATGGAGAGGATGTTGGACTCTACTTTTTATGCAGGAAAATTGAAGGAGAGCAAGTGAAATATCAGATAAGAACCAGCGATTGTTGTATTGAAGGAGCTGAGCCCTCATTTGATAGGGTGTGAGTAATCATGCCTTGTATGCCACAGATGTAGGTTCATAGATATGTACTAGGCTAGCTGCCCTTGTGGACCATTTTAAGGATAGCCAATTTCCTTTTCAATGGTGAGAATCAAACTTTGTAACTTGTCCTTTTGAGGTAAACACCTTAACCATTATACCAACCTCCAATCCCAATAGAACTGCTGATATTATTTATTTTATTTATTTTACATTTATTGACCAGGCCAGTCTAACAAGATATATGTCCGTTTTCAGTAGAGGCCTGGGGAGATAAGCTCCGAGGAAACAAACAAAATCACATATACAAAAATTAATGTATACAATGAACATTGCAGGTGCAGTACAGAGAATAATCAAAGAGGTCATTTGTTCATAACATAGTGCAAAATATACAGATACAATTAGTACAATACAAAATGTAATTGCAATACATCATAAAGAAAAAGATGGCAGCTGAATTATACAATATATTAGTATACAAGTAGTCATAAAGAAAAAGTAGGAGCTGAAATTATACAATATATTAGTAAAAGTAGTCTCCTTAATGAGATTCTGAAGATATAAGTAATAGTATAGAAGGACAAGGTAAGTTGTTATTAAGAAATAGAACTTGATTACTGAGAAGAGGAGGGTAGGTTGAACCAAGTAAGAAGAGCTAGTTAATCAGTCAGGTTTAGTACAGGGGCACAACCAATGTGTTCTGAGGAAAAGTTTCAATTTGGTTTTAAAGAGTGATATAGAGGGAAGAGAGGAAAGTTCGTTAGGAAGAAGGTTCCAGGATTTTCCAACAGTATTAGAGAAAAGAGAGTCCCCAGCCCTGTTGTTTGATTTACAAATATTTACAAGAAGTTTATGTGATGATCGTAAGGTCTTTAGATTGTTGTAGGGGGTAATGAGGGTAGATAGTATAGGGGTATTGGTAGGTTGGTAAAGGGTTTTATGGGCAATGGTCAGTTGGTGGAATTTAAGCTGATTTTGTAATTTAAGCCATCCTAGCTGCTTTAGATTAAAACAGTGGTGGGTTCTGAATGGGTTACCTGTAGCAAATCTGGCTATGTTATTGTAGGAGTTTTCCATTTTATTAAGGTTGTTTTTAGAGAGATTAGTATATATGGGTGAGGCACAGAGGAGAGTAGAAATTAGATGGGTGTGAGCAATAGTTATTCTAGCTGTAGGAGAGAGGAAGGGTTTGATCCTGTAGAGAGAGCCTAGTTTTCTATTAACAGATTTTAGAGTATTGTTAATATGGGTGTCAAAGTTAAGGTTGTTATCTATGGTGATACCTAGTAGTTTGGTAGTTGGATCTGGGGATATGAGAGTACCATTATTGGCTGTTACTGTGAAGCCTATTGGGGGGACTTACAAGTAGGAGTAAAAAGGAGGAGTTTAGTTTTTATGGGGTTCAGAAGGAGATAGCCCTGTGTAAACCATTGTTCAACTGTGTTAAACACATTTTGGGTAAGGGAGTGAAGTTCAGATATAGATGTGGCTGAGCATATAAGTGTGGAATCATCTGCATATTGTATGCATGTAGCTTGGGGGATTGCTAGGTGAAGGTCATTGATAAATATAGAAAACAGGAGAGGTCCTAATATGGACTCTTGAGGAACACCAATGTTAAAGAGATACCCTATTCTTCTCCTGTCCTCTAGTTAACACTGAGATCAGCAGATTATTATGAAGAAGGAGAATGATGTGAAACCCTAGCCATGATGTAACGCACTGTTGCCATGTGTGAAGAGTGATACACAATGTCAGGTATGGGTACATTTCAATGATTTAACAGCTATAAAAAAATAAATAAATAATTTAAACAACTTCAAAAAGTAGAAAAAGATTCTGACAAATTATTTATCACTTGTTAATAGCTGATGCATTCAGAGTCCTGAAACACGCACACACACACACACACACACACACACACACACACACACACACACACACACACACACACACACACACACACACACACACACACACACACACACAGAAATACATGCATGCACCTGCATAACACATGCATGCACATGTGTGCATAAATGTATATAAAAAAGGCAAATTGAAAACGGCTGGAGGGATAGATAAAGAGAGAGAAATGAACATGACGATGCATATAGTTACTTTTCTGTGTGCTGTGCCTTTCTTGTACACATTCATTGCATATTGAACTCTGTGTATCTCAAGTGATAGCTTCTATGTCACGCTATAAAGAAACTATATTCCCCATGAGACAATAAGTCATAGGTTCATTTGTTGCTATTAGATGATAGACATTTAAGCCATTTGAGGTCTAGCTAATGCATCTCCACATCAAAACCCAACTGGTTACTCTGCCTTTCCATAAGATATAGTGGGCTATGTCTGGGTTAAACGTGTGGTTTCCCATCCATTTGAAAGTACTGAGGGATATGCTTTGTTTTACAGAAAGGAAGAGTTTGTTCCAGAGGTGGAATATTCTGGGTCATGCTGACAAGTCCTTTTATTTTGCAATAGAAATATAGGCACCTTGATCTTGAATCGGTGTTAAACCATTTTGTGAACATATAGTAAATTAAGCAGGAATAGGTCATATACAGCTTTGTAATCCAGCATATGTCTCCCCATAAGTGTCTATAGGAAACAGTGAAGAGACAGTGCTTCTAGAATCTCCAGATAGCACACAATTGTTTTTAGTGAACAATCACTGCAAGTTTTCAGGTTAGTTTATATATCTGGATAGATAAATGTCAAATAGTACATTGTACTTTAGTATGGGTCTTATCTGTGGAAAAGTGGAGGAGAATGATAACCTCTTTTATTTTAGAGGTCAAAGCATTAGTAATCAGATGGGTTAGATAGAAGGCAATGACATGGATATTTAGTAATCATAGGAAGATTAATTATTCATGAAGAAGCCTGGTCCCTAATGATAGTGTATTTTAAGGGTGTGTTATTTAAGTGATAGGTGTGCAGGAGTTCCTTTTTCACAAATCATATAATTTAGATCCTGAAATCACAAGTTTGTCAGTTAGGACCTCTTGCAGAATCCAGGTATTTTCAGAGATATTGATGATGGCTCCAAGCATGCAGCCTTCTGTAAACCTGGTTGACCAGAGACCTTTAATGTCAGATTTGACATCAAAGAAACAGACACCAAGTAAAAGTCATGAGATGTATGACTGATGCTAAATGTCTTAGAAAAATAGTGTGTTCAGATTAATAGAGTAGTGAATGTCATTGGGCCAGTTAAGAAACCAGTGGGTTACACAAGTAGATATGTTGAGTTTGTTAATTATACCAGAGTGGAGTATACTATCAAAACCTTTAGCTAAATTGAAGAAAATGGCGTGCATGTTGCTATCATCATTTAGTGCTTCTGTGATTCATTCAAATAAGTCAGTTGAGTTTAATAGGCATGATCTACCTTCTAGAAAGCCAAATTGGCTATGGACCAGGGATTGTAGGCTCCTTATGTCCATGTTTAAGAGATCTATGATGATGAATTTTATTACCTTGCAAGTGTCTCCTCTGGTACCTTCTCCTGTTACTAGTAAAAAAAAAAGAAAACTACTAGGGAGACCTTGCTGATTCCTTGGGTTTGCTCAGTGCCTCAGTTGCTATTGGCGACTATGACATGGACACATCTTTTTCCTCAGACCACTCACTAGTTTCCCCTGGGACCCTCAAGGGTAGTCCTTTCTGTCACAATGGTCCAGAGGTTATCCACATCCTCTGAGGTTGTTCCAGTGTCCATTTTGGCTGTAGAAGAACAACTTTCTTCAGGATTACTAGTTTTAGTGGTAACTTCTTGCCTGGGTGGCTAAAGTAAGAGACCTCTTTCCAGGTTGAAGGGCTACCCTAAAGTTGGTCTGCATCTATGGATGTTCCAAGGAAAAGGAAACAAAAAAAATATGCATAATTATTCTGAAAACGGAGTTTCTGTAGATAAGAAAGAAATAATTAATTTGGCCAAAGGCTAATTGCATGCTTAGAATCCAGTGAATCCAGTGGAACAGTACAAACACTTGCTAAGGATAGTGATAGTGATAGGGATAGGGTTAGGGTTTTGTCTATGGTTATTTCACATCTACTCAGTTCTGAAATGCATGGCAATAACCCCTCAGTTTCTCTTGCAGAAGAATTTTCTTTTGCTGAGACCATGTCTAGACTGAATTTATTTCAGTGGGAACAGGTGTATGTTCCCTGTTCTTTAAGGAGATATTGTGACATGTTGCAGGTGTATATGACACACTCTGAGACCTTCTAGATTACATTTATTTCATTGGGAACAGGTGCATGTTCCCTGTTCTTTAAGGAGATATTGTGACATGTTGCAGGTGTATATGACACACTCTGAGACCTTCTAGATTACATTTATTTCAGTGGGAACAGGTGCATGTTCCCTGTTCTTTAAGGAGATATTGTGACATGTTGCAGGTGTATATGACACACTCTGAGACCTTCTAGATTACATTTATTTCAGTGGGAACAGGTGCATGTTCCCTGTTCTTTAAGGAGATATTGTGACATGTTGCAGGTGTATATGACATACTTTGAGACTGTGCCTAAATGGAATTAATTTCAGTGGGGACAGGTGTTTGTTCCCTGTTCTTTAAGGAGATATTGTGACATGTTGCAGGTGTATATGACACTCTCTGAGACCTTCTAGATTACATTTATTTCAGTGGGAACAGGTGCATGTTCCCTGTTCTTTAAGGAGATATTGTGACATGTTGCAGGTGTATATGACACTCTCTGAGACCTTCTAGATTACATTTATTTCATTGGGAACAGGTGCATGTTCCCTGTTCTTTAAGGGGATATTGTGACATGTTGCAGGTGTATATGACACACTCTGAGACCTTCAATATTACATTTATTTCAGTGGGAACAGGTGCATGTTCCCTGTTCTTTAAGCAGATATTGTGACATGTTGCAGGTGTATATGACACACTTTGAGACCTTCTAGATTACATTTATTTCAGTGGGAACAGGTGCATGTTCCCTGTTCTTTAAGCAGATATTGTGACATGTTGCAGGTGTATATGACACACTCTGAGACCTTCTAGATTACATTTATTTCAGTGGGAACAGGTGCATGTTCCCTGTTCTTTAAGGAGATATTGTGACATGTTGCCAGTGTATATGACACACTTTAAGACCTTTTAGATTATATTAATTATAGTGGGAACAGGTGCATTTTCCCTGTTCCTTGAGGGGAGATTGTGACATGTTGCAGGTGTATATGACACATTCTGAGACCTTCTAGATTACATTTATTTCATTGGGAACAGGTGCATGTTCCCTGTTCTTTAAGGGGATATTGTGACATGTTGCAGGTGTATATGACACACTCTGAGACCTTCTAGATTACATTTATTTCAGTGGGAACAGGTGCATGTTCCCTGTTCTTTAAGGAGATATTGTGACATGTTGCAGGTGTATATGACACATTCTGAGACCTTCTAGATTACATTTATTTCAGTAGGAACAGGTGCATGTTCCCTGTTCTTTAAGGAGATATTGTGACATGTTGCAGGTGTATATGACACACTTTGAGACTGTGCCTAAATGGAATTTATTTCAGTGGGAACAGGTGTTTATTCCCTGTTCTTTAAGGAGATATTGTGACATGTTGCAGGTGTATATGACACACTTTGAGACTGTGCCTAAATGGAATTTATTTCAGTGGGAACAGGTGTATGTTCCCTGTTCTTTAAGGAGATATTGTGACATGTTGCAGGTGTATATGACACACTTTGAGACTGTGCCTAAATGGAATTTATTTCAGTGGGAACAGGTGTATGTTCCCTGTTCTTTAAGGAGATATTGTGACATGTTGCAGGTGTATATGACACACTTTGAGACTGTGCCTACATGGAATTTATTTCAGTGGGAACAGGTGCATTTTCCCTGTTCCTTGAGGGGAGATTGTGACATGTTGCATGTGTATATGACTCACTCTGAGACCTAGATTACATTTATTTCAGTGGGAACAGGTGCATGTTCCCTGTTCTTTAAGGAGATATTGTGACATGTTGCAGGTGTATATGACACTCTCTGAGACCTTCTAGATTACATTTATTTCAGTGGGAACAGGTGCATGTTCCCTGTTCTTTAAGGAGATATTGTGACATGTTGCAGGTGTATATGACACACCTTGAGACTGTGTCTAGACTAAATTTATTTAATTGGGAACAGGTGCATTTTCCCTGTTCTTTAAGGAGATATTGTGACATGTTGCAGGTGTATATGACACACTCTGAGACCTTCTAGATTACATTTATTTCAGTGGGAACAGGTGCATGTTCCCTGTTCTTTAAGGAGATATTGTGACATGTTGTAGGTGTATATGACACTCTCTGAGACCTTCTATATGGAATTTATTTCAGTGGGAACAGGTGCATGTTCCCTGTTCTTTAAGGAGATATTGTGACATGTTGCAGGTGTATATGACACACTCTGAGACCTTCTAGATTACATTTATTTCAGTGGGAACAGGTGTATCTTCCCTGTCTTTAAGGAGATATTGTGACATGTTGCAGGTGTATATGACACTCTCTGAGACCTTCTAGATTACATTTATTTCAGTGGGAACAGGTGCATGTTCCCTGTTCTTTAAGGAGATATTGTGACATGTTGCAGGTGTATATGACACTCTCTGAGACCTTCTAGATTACATTTATTTCAGTGGGAACAGGTGCATGTTCCCTGTTCTTTAAGGAGATATTGTGACATGTTGCAGGTGTATATGACACTCTCTGAGACCTTCTAGATTACATTTATTTCAGTGGGAACAGATGTATGTTCCCTGTTCTTTAAGGAGATATTGTGACATGTTGCAGGTGTATATGACACACTCTGAGACCTTCTAGATTACATTTATTTCAGTGGGAACAGGTGCATGTTCCCTGTTCTTTAAGGAGATATTGTGACATGTTGCATGTGTATATGACACTCTGAGACTGTGTCTAGATTATTTATTTCAGTGGAACAGGTTTATGTTCCTTCTTTTTTTAAGGAGATATTGTGACATGTTGCAGGTGTATATGACACACTCTGAGACCTTCTAGATTACATTTATTTCAGTGGGAACAGGTGCAAGTTCCCTTTTCTTTAAGGGGATATTGTGACATGTTGCAGGTGTATATGACACACCCCGAGACTGTGTCTAGACTAAATTTATTTAATTGGGAGCAGGTGAATTTTTCCTTTTCTTCAAGGGGAGATTGTGACATGTTGCGGGTGTATATGACACACTCTGAGACCTAGATTACATTTATTTCATTGGGAACAGGTGCATGTTCCCTGTTCTTTAAGGGGATATTGTGACATGTTGCAAGTGTATATGACACACTCTGAGACCTTCTAGATTACATTTATTTCATTGGGAACAGGTGTATGTTCCGTGTTCTTTAAAAAGATATTGTGACATGTTGCATGTGTATATGACACACTCTGAGACCTTCTAGATTACATTTATTTCAGTGGGAACAGGTGCATGTTCCCTGTTCTTTAAGCAGATATTGTGACATGTTGCAGGTGTATATGACACACTCTGAGACCTTCTAGATTACATTTATTTCAGTGGGAACAGGTGCATGTTCCCTGTTCTTTAAGGAGATATTGTGACATGTTGCAGGTGTATATGACACATTCTGAGACTGTGTCTAGACTAAATTTATTATAGTGGGAACAGGTGCATTTTCCCTGTTCCTTGAGGGGAGATTGTGACATGTTGCAGGTGTATATGACACATTCTGAGACCTTCTAGATTACATTTATTTCAGTAGGAACAGGTGCATGTTCCCTGTTCTTTAAGGAGATATTGTGACATGTTGCAGGTGTATATGACACACTCTGAGACCTAGATTACATTTATTTCATTGGGAACAGGTGCATGTTCCCTGTTCTTTAAGGAGATATTGTGACATGTTGCAGGTGTATATGACACACTTTGAGACTGTGCCTAAATGGAATTTATTTCAGTGGGAACAGGTGTTTGTTCCCTGTTCTTTAAGGAGATATTGTGACATGTTGCAGGTGTATATGACATACTTTGAGACTGTGTCTAAATGGAATTTATTTCAGTGGGAACAGGTGTATGTTCCCTCTTCTTTAAGGAGATATTGTGACAATGTTGCAGGTGTATATCACACACTCTGAGATTGTGTCTGGATTGAATTTATTTCAGTGAGAACAGGTGTATGTTCTATGTTCTTTAAGATTGCAAGTGTGTATGACAAACCCTGAGACTGTGTCTAGACTAAATTTATTTCATTGGGAACAGGTGCATGTTCCCTGTTCTTTAAGGGGATATTGTGACATGTTGCAGGTGTATATGACACACTCTGAGACCTTCTAGATTACATTTATTTCATTGGGAACAGGTGCATGTTCCCTGTTCTTTAAGGGGATATTGTGACATGTTGCAGGTGTATATGACACACTCTGAGACCTTCTAGATTACATTTATTTCAGTGGGAACAGGTGCATGTTCCCTTTTCTTTAAGGGGATATTGTGACATGTTGCAGGTGTATATGACACACCCCGAGACTGTGTCTAGACTAAATTTATTTAATTGGGAGCCGGTGAATTTTTCGTTTTCTTCAAGGGGAGATTGTGACATGTTGCGGGTGTATATGACACACTCTGAGACCTAGATTACATTTATTTCATTGGGAACAGGTGCATGTTCCCTGTTCTTTAAGGAGATATTGTGACATGTTGCAGGTGTATATGACACTCTCTGAGACCTTCTAGATTACATTTATTTCAGTGGGAACAGGTGCATGTTCCCTGTTCTTTAAGGAGATATTGTGACATGTTGCAGGTGTATATGACACACTCTGAGACCTTCTAGATTACATTTATTTCAGTGGGAACAGGTGCATGTTCCCTTTTCTTTAAGGGGATATTGTGACATGTTGCAGGTGTATATGACACACTCTGAGACATTCTAGATTACATTTATTTAATTGGGAACAGGTGCATGTTCCCTGTTCTTTAAGGGATATTGTGACATGTTGCAGGTGTATATGACACACTCTGAGACCTTCTAGATTACATTTATTTCAGTGGGAACAGGTGCATGTTCCCTGTTCTTTAAGGGGATATTGTGACATGTTGCAGGTGTATATGACACACTCTGAGACCTTCTAGATTACATTTATTTCATTGGGAACAGGTGTATGTTCCCTGTTCTTTAAGGAGATATTGTGACATGTTGCAGGTGTATATGACACACTCTGAGACCTTCTAGATTACATTTATTTCAGTGGGAACAGGTGTATGTTCCCTGTTCTTTAAGAAGATATTGTGACATGTTGCATGTGTATATGACACTCAGACTGAAGTTATTCAGTGGAACAGGTTTATGTTCCTTCTTTTTTTAAGGAGATATTGTGACATGTTGCAGGTGTATATGACACACTCTGAGACCTTCTAGATTACATTTATTTCAGTGGGAACAGGTGCATGTTCCCTGTTCTTTAAGGGGATATTGTGACATGTTGCAGGTGTATATGACACACTCTGAGACTGTGTCTAGACTAAATTTATTTAATTGGAAACAGGTGCATTTTCCCTTTTCTTCAAGGGGAGATTGTGACATGTTGCGGGTGTATATGACACACTCTGAGACCTAGATTACATTTATTTCAGTGGGAACAGGTGCATGTTCCCTGTTCTTTAAGGAGATATTGTGACATGTTGCAGGTGTATATGACACACTCTGAGACCTTCTAGATTACATTTATTTCATTGGGAACAGGTGCATGTTCCCTGTTCTTTAAGGAGATATTGTGACATGTTGCAGGTGTATATGACACTCTCTGAGACCTTCTAGATTACATTTATTTCAGTGGGAACAGATGTATGTTCCCTGTTCTTTAAGGAGATATTGTGACATGTTGCAGGTGTATATGACACACTCTGAGACCTTCTAGATTACATTTATTTCAGTGGGAACAGGTGCATGTTCCCTTTTCTTTAAGGGGATATTGTGACATGTTGCAGGTGTATATGACACACCCCAAGACTGTGTCTAGACTAAATTTATTTAATTGGGAACAGGTGCATTTTCCCTTTTCTTTAAGGGGAGATTGTGACATGTTGCAGGTGTATATGACACACTCTGAGACCTAGATTACATTTATTTCATTGGGAACAGGTGCATGTTCCCTGTTCTTTAAGGGGATATTGTGACATGTTGCAGGTGTATATGACACACTCTGAGACCTTCTAGATTACATTTATTTCATTGGGAACAGGTGCATGTTCCCTGTTCTTTAAGGGGATATTGTGACATGTTGCAGGTGTATATGACACACTCTGAGACCTTCTAGATTACATTTATTTAATTGGGAACAGGTGCATGTTCCCTGTTCTTTAAGGGGATATTGTGACATGTTGCAGGTGTATATGACACACTCTGAGACCTTCTAGATTACATTTATTTCAGTGGGAACAGGTGCATGTTCCCTGTTCTTTAAGGGATATTGTGACATGTTGCAGGTGTATATGACACACTCTGAGACCTTCTAGATTACATTTATTTCATTGGGAACAGGTGCATGTTCCCTGTTCTTTAAGGAGATATTGTGACATGTTGCAGGTGTATATGACACACTCTGAGACCTTCTAGATTACATTTATTTCATTGGGAACAGGTGCATGTTCCCTGTTCTTTAAGGGGATATTGTGACATGTTGCAGGTGTATATGACACACTCTGAGACCTTCTAGATTACATTTATTTCATTGGGAACAGGTGCATGTTCCCTGTTTTTTAAAAGGGATATTGTGACATGTTGCAGGTGTATATGACACACTCTGAGACCTTCTAGATTACATTTATTTCATTGGGAACAGGTGCATGTTCCCTGTTCTTTAAGGAGATATTGTGACATGTTGCAGGTGTATATGACACACTCTGAGACCTTCTAGATTACATTTATTTCAGTGGGAACAGGTGCATGTTCCCTGTTCTTTAAGGGGATATTGTGACATGTTGCAGGTGTATATGACACACTCTGAGACCTTCTAGATTACATTTATTTCATTGGGAACAGGTGTATGTTCCCTGTTCTTTAAGGGGATATTGTGACATGTTGCAGGTGTATATGACACACTCTGAGACCTTCTAGATTACATTTATTTCATTGGGAACAGGTGCATGTTCCCTGTTCTTTAAGGGATATTGTGACATGTTGCAGGTGTATATGACACACTCTGAGACTTTCTAGATTACATTTATTTCAATGGGAACAGGCGCATGTTCCCTGTTCTTTAAGGGATATTGTGACTTGTTGCAGGTGTATATGACACACTCTGAGACCTTCTAGATTGCATTTATTTCAGTGGGAACAGGTGCATGTTCCCTGTTCTTTAAGGAGATATTGTGACATGTTGCTGGTGTATATGACACACTTTGAGACCTTCTGGATTACATTTATTTCAGTGGAAAAGGTGCATGTTCCCTGTTCTTTAAGGAGATATTGTGACATGTTGCAGGTGTATATGACACACTCTGAGACCTTCTAGATTACATTTATTTCATTGGGAACAGGTGTATGTTCCCTGTTCTTTAAGGGGATATTGTGACATGTTGCAGGTGTATATGACACACTCTGAGACCTTCTAGATTACATTTATTTCAGTGGGAACAGGTGCATGTTCCCTGTTCTTTAAGGGGATATTGTGACATGTTGCAGGTGTATATGACACACTCTGAGACCTTCTAGATTACATTTATTTCAGTGGGAACAGGTGCATGTTCCCTGTTCTTTAAGGGGATATTGTGACATGTTGCAGGTGTATATGACACACTCTGAGACCTTCTAGATTACATTTATTTAATTGGGAACAGGTGCATGTTCCCTGTTCTTTAAGGGGATATTGTGACATGTTGCAGGTGTATATGACACACTCTGAGACCTTCTAGATTACATTTATTTCATTGGGAACAGGTGCATGTTCCCTGTTTTTTAAAAGGGATATTGTGACATATTGCAGGTGTATATGACACACTCTGAGACCTTCTAGATTACATTTATTTCAGTGGGAACAGGTGCATGTTCCCTGTTCTTTAAGGAGATATTGTGACATGTTGCAGGTGTATATGACACACTCTGAGACCTTCTAGATTACATTTATTTAATTGGGAACAGGTGCATGTTCCCTGTTCTTTAAGGGGATATTGTGACATGTTGCAGGTGTATATGACACACTCTGAGACCTTCTAGATTACATTTATTTCAGTAGGAACAGGTGCATGTTCCCTGTTTTTTAAAGGGATATTGTGACATATTGCAGGTGTATATGACACACTCTGAGACCTTCTAGATTACATTTATTTCAGTGGGAACAGGTGCATGTTCCCTTTTCTTTAAGGGGATATTGTGACATGTTGCAGGTGTATATGACACACTCTGAGACCTTCTAGATTACATTTATTTCATTGGGAACAGGTGTATGTTCCCTGTTCTTTAAGGGGATATTGTGACATGTTGCAGGTGTATATGACACACTCTGAGACCTTCTAGATTACATTTATTTCATTGGGAACAGGTGCATGTTCCCTGTTCTTTAAGAATATTGTGACATGTTGCAGGTGTATATGACACACTCTGAGACCTTCTAGATTACATTTATTTCATTGGGAACAGGTGCATGTTCCCTGTTCTTTAAGGGGATATTGTGACATGTTGCAGGTGTATATGACACACTCTGAGACCTTCTAGATTACATTTATTTCATTGGGAACAGGTGTATGTTCCCTGTTCTTTAAGGGGATATTGTGACATGTTGCAGGTGTATATGACACACTCTGAGACCTTCTAGATTACATTTATTTCATTGGGAACAGGTGCATGTTTTCTGTTCTTTAAATGGATATTGTGACATGTTGTAGGTGTATATGACACACTCTGAGCCCTTCTAGATTACATTTATTTCATTGGGAACAGGTGCATGTTCCCTGTTCTTTAAGGGGATATTGTGACATGTTGCAGGTGTGTATGACACACTCAGAGACCTTCTAGATTACATTTATTTAATTGGGAACAGGTGCATGTTCCCTGTTCTTTAAGGGGATATTGTGACATGTTGCAGGTGTATATGAAACACTCTACTCCTACTTCTCGTATTATGCCAGGCTTGTAGGATGCTTTAAGACTGCAATAATCCTTAGAGTCAATATTCCACACTTAAAAAGGCAGACAGACTTCCTAAAGCTCCTCAATATAACACATTTTTTTCTAATTTTAGGTCTCGTCTGGTGGCTATTTCAATTTTTTCAATGGCTGCTAAAAAGTTTTTTGTCTATGCTAATCTTTTTCCTTCTGAGAAGGATGATAAAGCCTTTGACAGGTTTGGGAAAGGAATTTTATTCTTCTTCTATTTTATCCTTCAAAGTTTTGAACCATCAGATTCATATGTTGATGTACATGCTGATTCGGGTTGACAGAGTGAGAAGCTTTCTTTTTAGTTTGCCTTCAAATGTTATGTATTTCTTGAATCCTATTAATGCATATGTATATAATGTCTAAACATTCTTTAAAGAGTGTGTATAATTAAGCTAACGGAGGAGGGGCACTGACCACAACTCTCTCTGAGTATAATAAGTCTCCTGTATTCTTGCTTATTTTTTTACTAGTTAGTAGTTATTCTTACAATTTATTGCACTTTTTATTGTTTGCCTACATTTTATTGCACTTTTTATTGTCTGCTGCCTATTTTACTGTATCAACTAATCTGCACTGTTCTACTGCCTTACTGGGCCTTTTAAAGCACTTTTGTTACTGCCTCACTTTCTGCAAAGCTTTTTTAGCTAGTTTTACTGTGTGAAAGTATTAATTGGAAATGTTCTCCTATTTTAAGCATCTGTTTGTTGCTCTGTTTTTCTTGCCAAGGAGTGTATCATATAACTGATTTGTTTGCAGTTAAAAGCATTCTCTAGTGTCTCTTTGCTCCTTTTTTTTAAACTTTCATTTAATGCCTGACTGCTGTTTTCCTGCTGGGATAAACATTTTTCTAGTGTTTTCTGCCTAACATAGTGTAGCTTGTAGCTGTAGCATAGTCCCTCACTCTTCCTCCCTATTCTTGTCTTGTTCTTAAACTTTGTGACTTTGCAGCTGCCCGCCCCTACTGTAAATTTGATCTGGGACACTCCTCCCAGTCCAGTCTCATTAGCACATTCTACATAATACAGAAAAAGCATTTGGGACATAGTTTCTTTACCCTGAATTAAGCTGATTTTACAGTATTTATGTTTCCTCTTCCCACTCTATAACTTTATCTTTCTTTTTCATCTACTTGTTAAATTGCATCTTTTCTGCTGCATTTATTACTTCTTGTTTTTAGCCTATTTAAATTGTAAGTGTTATTCTAAGCCTATTAGTTTATGTCTAAGCACTTGGGCTTTAGGCCTATCCCTTAGCTTTCCCTGACCTCTTTCCCTCAGATTCTGATAAATATGGATGGACAATTTCCTACCGTTTCTCCTGCCAGCCTGGTTGATATTGGCATCCTGAGACAGTGTAGCAGCTGCTTCATGCACATGGACAACCATCTGCTATTTCCACCTAGGAACACAACTTGTGAGCAATGCAATTACATTAAGAACCTAAAGTCTATGCTCTCCATCACAATCCAGTATATTTGATACTGAGAAGGTTATCAACACAATCACTACACCTCAAACACCACCCTCAAATACACAACACACACCCACTTATGTGGAGGTTTTCAACAAAAACATACCCAAACAACCCTCCACACCACATATCACTTACCACACCTGTCTCTCACAACCACAAAGGCCTAACCATAAACCCAGCATATTAGTCATAGGAGACTCCATTATGAGACACACAGATGTGTCTCTCACCTGGCTGGATGAGGAAAAAGTCACGGTTAGTTGTCTGTCAAGTGCCAGAATCCACCATATCACACACTCACTCAGGTCTCTCAACAACAGGTACTGTTATGACTCTGTCATAGTCCATGTTGGGGTGAACGACTTGAGACATACCTCCCTGGACTATATGAAGAGAGACATGATTGAGCTTACTAAATATGTGTCCCAGGCAAGTATGTCCCTAGCCTTAGGCAGCATTCTACCATCACCCAGAATGATGCCTCAATACAAACAGAAAATGATTGACTTTAACAATTGGCTTAGTTTCTGGTGTCATTCCAGGGGGATCCAGTACCTGACAACCTGGGACGATATGATCGACAGACCACATTGCTTTGCTAGAGAGAGTCTGCATCTGTCTTACTTGGGCTTCAGGCTTCTGGCAAAGGCCTTTGCTACCCCCATAGTGCCTTTTTTAGGAAAAGTCCTGAGGTCGATAAAACCAATATAAAAATTTCAACAAAACGCAAATTAAAGGTCATGCTGTAAACGCTAGGAGTCTAAACATAAAAGTGCACTCATTGCAAGCATTCTTAACCCTGGAAGATGCTGACATTTGTACAGTCACAGAAACCTGGTTCAAAACTGTGAAGAACACCCCAGCCTTACCTGGTTACTCATCCTATCATACATTTAGACGCCAAACTCTGGGCAGCAAAGCCAAAGGAGGTGGAGTTTCAATGTATATTAAAGACACACACATCCCCAGGCTGGTCAAACAGTATGACGCACAGGAGACACTCCAGGTGCAGTTAACCATTGACAAGACCCCTATTCAAATAATAGCTAGCTACAGGCCGGCCCCCAAATTTAACTCAGAATGCCCACTCCACCTTTCTAGAACTCTTTGAATCTATCAAGATTCAACCCTTTACCCTGATCCTGGACAACTTTAACTATCCATCCATAGCTTGGAAAAACTACTCATGCCAGAACACAAATGCCCAGAGATTCCTTGACTTTATCAATGCAAATGCCTTGGAATAGCTAGTCGATACCCCCACAAGAGGTGATAATGTCTTGGACTTGTTATTAACCAACATGAATAACCACTGCAGCACCCCTACAGTATCATTCTCCCTGGTAAGATCTGACCATAAAGTGGTCACTTTCAAAGTCAGCATCTCCCCTGACCCCCCCCCCCCTAGCTGGGGTCAAACAAAAAAAACTACTCCAAAGCTGATTACAACCTCCTCAGGGATGGTATAAACAGCTTCACAGCCCCTTTCCCCTCTGCTGGAACTGGCACCAATGTCCAAATCTACAACAAAGTAATATATGAGCACTTATATAGATGCTTGGATTCAGGAATAAGGAATACCTGATAGGATAAAATCATCCCCCACAAGAAAGAGTAAACCTGTCTGGTGGACATCGGCAATAAATAAACTATATAACAAAAGGAAACAATTGCTGTCCAGGACCAAGAAGGAGTATGTGCCCAATTGGAAGCAATCTCTCCTTAACCTGAACAAGCAAATAAGAGCACTACTGAAATGCTTTAAAGCCAACTTCGAGTCCAAATTGGCCACGTGTACTAGAGACAATCATAAGGCCTTCTTCACATATGTCTGGAATCTCAAAGGAAGCACCCGGATCTGTTCAGAACTGGTGGTCAAGGACACCACATACACAAATGCTGTAGATATAGACAACCTACTAGCTGAGAGATTCAGTGTAAACTTCACCCCTCTGTCCCCCATTAGTAAATCAGGACATCCCCAGTACCTGGCCCCCTCCCCTTCTCTCTAGGGAGCAGGTCATCACTGCCCTCCCAAAGGCAAAGAAATACAGCCTCCATGGGACCCAATAACATCCCAAGGTGCATCCTACATGAACTCAGGCATGGACTTGCAGCACCATTAGGCATCTTATTCACCCAAAGCCTGAGTACTGGCTTTGTCCCAGCTGAGTGAAGGACAGCCACTTTCATCCCTTTGCACAAAGGTGGAGCAACCACCAATCTGGGAAATTATAGACCCATCAGCCTAACTAGCCTGATCTGCAAGGCCATGGAATGGATTATCATGGATCTCATTAACAGGGACATTGGCAACCTCCAAACATTTGACCCCACACAGTTTGGCTTTGGCAAGGGGGAGGTCATGTCTGCTAAATCTGATTGACTTCTTTGAGACAGTCATCAAAGCCATGGAAGAAGGGAAGACGGTGCACACGACCTATCTTGACCGGGCCAAGGCCTTCGACACTATTCTCCACTCGGGCATAATAGACAAACTCTCTCAACTAGGTATCAATCCATATGTTCTCAGATGGGTAGCAAACTGGCTCACTGATAGAACACACCTAATCAAAATAGGGGAAGGCACCTAAAGCAGTAGACCTGTAATGAGTGGCATACCCCAGGGATTGGTCTTGGGGCCTCTGTTATTCAGGATATACTTCTCTGAGGTGTAGGCCAAAACCAGTGGGCTATGGCTGACCAAGTTTGCAGATGACTGCAAGTTGGGCATGGTCATCAATTCCCCAAGTGATGTGGACATCCTCCAAGAGGGTCTTACCCAAACAAATGACTGGTGCCAGAAACATGACCTCAAGCTGGATGCCAAAAAATGCATCATCTTCTCCTTTTGGGAAAGTGTTGTCACAACATTTTACCAGATTAATAACAATGTCCTAACTATGCAATCAGTCATGAGGGATTTGGGCACCCAAGTTGGTAGCAACCTGACTTTTGACCACCATGTTGCTTCCATTGTACGGAAGACTTTTTACATGGCACACCTCATAATTAAGGGTATCTCATCCAGAAACAAGGAGGTCATAATATCCCTGTATTCTTCCCTAATAAGGCCAATTATTGAGTACAATGCCCCCTTTGGCATGTACCTTGCAAAACACATGCAGCAGCTGGAGAGACCACAGAGGTTCCTCACCAGAAGAATCCAGGACCTTAAACATCTACCCAACACAGATAGGCTAAAAGCCCTGTCCTTCTACTCAGTTTCATACAGACTCCTCAGAGGTGACCTCTGATTGGCATACAAAGCAATCTCAGACCCTGCCTTGATGGGACTACTGCATATTCGCAATTCAAGCTCCACTCAAGTAACCTGCACGAGCGACCTCAATCTGGTCTGTGACATCAATAGGATTTGTTGGCGGGACAGAGTTGTGTCGCAGAGACTCCCCCATTTGGGGAATAGACTTCCTCTCCACATCAACCAGAGTACCTCATTGTCCCTTTTCAAGTGAAGCCTGGATAACTGGATGGGAAACAGAAAATACACCCCTGGGATTCCACTCATGTCCCTTAAATTTACTAAATTTCTGGTTCCGTTTTAAAAAAAAGCAAAACAAGCAGGTCTAACAACTTTCTGGCAAGCAGGGCTCTAAGAAGAAGGGGCAGGAGGGATCAAATTAAATGCAGCAATCCTTTCAGAAAAAAGGATAGGCCTCCACTTCAGATTACCTATATCAGTCCCCTACCCTTCCTGCCACTTTATTAAATCTGTCCTAGAAACTGGTTATCAATATTCCCCTTTTTCATCAGAATTTCTTAGAACAAAGGGTGTCAAAGTAGTTCAGGAGGGTTACAAATGGCACTGAGAAGACCTACCCCTATCTCTGATGTATTCCTTTTCATCCACCAAACTAGACATATCTATTTCCTATAGTTCATTACATGATACCAATTCTACTCACTCCACAGATCTCAGTGAACAGTCAGGCATAACTCTTACAAACAGTATATATATATATATATATATATATATATATATATATATATATATATATATATACTCTACGACTAACTCTATTGTAGTAACAAAAAACAATATTTAAGGATGAACCATGTCCATAGGCCATGCATCATACAGCTTAGCCCATACATAGCACTGCATGCATCAGTTATATTCTATGTGTTTTTTATAATCAGGAAACATGTGTCTGAATGTCATGGTACATAGTTGTGGACTAGATGCCCACTCTTTGCCTGCAGACCCTCATACTGTACATGAGCCTGCTGCATGGGGTCCCTTAGGACTGCTTCCAGCTGACAACTACCACTATCATTAATCATGGCAGGACCTGTACTGGAAGCTGCAGTGACATCATGGGATAGTTCACTACCAGACCAGCATGTGATCGTATTGTACAGAATGCAACACTCAATAAACATCCTGCATGTAGCAGCAGGGTCATACTGAAGGGCATCTCCAGACTTGTCAAGGCAATAGAAACACTCCCTCGATAAGAATACATGTCTGGAACAGAGCAGTGTTATACCTTTTAGCAGCTCATGTCTGGTTTCTCATGGGTGTCATAAGCACAGTTCACTTGGAAAACTCAAGAAAAGAAAAGAAAGGGGAAGACAACATGGAAAGAGTGGTTTAGTAATAAGCAATACATTTTACAAAGAATAATGAATTAGATGACGAAAATTAAAATTTACACTTAAAAGAAGGTGGCCATATGGCATCCTACCATGTAGGAAGGGGCAGTAGCTTGAGCTGTGTGCCAGATATGGGAATCATGAGTAATGCCAGGATGCTGCGCTGACACATTGGTGATGCATCCTCATGGATCACAGACTAACTAGTAGCTGATGGAATGTTAGCCCTTCTTATTTGATATTGCTCCCCTCATGAAACTCTAGGTGTCCTAATGGCAACATGGGTACAGTCTATCTCAGCAAACACCTAAGGGAACTTTGCCATCCCATAAAAGGCACTCATGGCTCTGGCATGTTCCTAGGTCACACTGGAAAATAGTTGTACTTTTCCATATGTGCCAAGAGTATACAGAAGGAACTACTGAGGTATAATAGAGGTAGAAGCCTGAGAAATAGCCAGTCTGTCTCAGGAAGGCCTCAGTGCCAAGCATAGTGGCAGCTGCACATATCATAGGATCCACAGTTAAAGGAAGGCACTCATTTCCCCACTTCCCATCTGTGGGTCATATACATTCACTAAAGCCCTTAAAATGTCCTTGTCCACTCTAAATCTATTAATACTTTCCTGATTATCAAAGTTAAAATGAGTTATTCTTTGTCTGTATCATCTCCTTCTTGGCCAGCGAGTGCTGCTGGGCACCTGCAGTTATGGCTTGGCCAACACAGGCTGTTTACATTGAGGAAAAGCTAGGATGGCAGCAACAGCAAGCAACTTCGCCAGATGCAAGGTAGATAGAAAAGATGCAGTTTCAGCTTTTATAACACATCTGCGGACAACATGAAAATGCATAAAAAATTGGCTTATATTTGCAAACAGATGGGAAGAGAGATTATTAGCATAAAATGTTGTACATCATTTTACATTAGAAACTCATTACTCCTTCATTTGCATAATTTTATTTGAATCTTCCACACGTGAGTACAAATGGCTTTATGAATTGCAACTGGAGTGAATTCATGTTCTGACAGCACAAACTGCAGTTATGTATATATATTCTCGTAACAGCTATGAATACCACACTTGGTCATATGCAAATATGGAAACAGTTACTATGAGATAAATGATGGACAAGTGTGATTGTTGCTGTTGTTTTACTGCTATATAATAATATAAGCTGTATTTATGTATAAGCATGCATTTATGTTTGTACACACTCCACAGAAGGCACTAGGTACACATCTGTGTTCCTTTTAGATGGATAATCATGGATACAGGCATGGCAATAACCAAAGATTGTACTTTTCACATGATGGATAAAAGGTGTGACAAAATTTGTATCACTTGTAAACTGGAGAGCTACAATTTGTTGTGCTTAGTCTGAAATACATGAAAAGCACAACTTCTGTTACATAAACTGTTGTTTGGATTATTTTTGTCTTTGCCCTTTGAATTAACTATGTAAGGTCGTTGGCAGAGTTTATACTTTAACTAATATTCCTATATATCAAATATTTCACAGACATTTTAACCACCTATTCTTAGGGTTAGTTGGCGTCCTTGACTAAACCAAGAAGTAAAACTAAATGTGTAAGTCCTCTTTTTGGCAAGGCAGGCAGGTTGCCAAATAATAATCTGTGCTGTTTCACAGAGAGCCATGCTAGAGATAAGAGGTAACATTTTTAGTAATGTGCCAAGAAGTGTGTAAAGAAGACTGCTATGAGTCCATACGTAACTGAGTGAGAAAATGAAAGAAAAGAAAGGTGTATCATAATCATGTCATGTGTTGTGACTGCAGGGACTGACAGTCCCATGTCTACACAGAAAAATGACTTGGGTAGGTATAGGATGACGAAGAGGTGGGGGGAAGAGTAATAGCAAAAGCAGAGGCACAGAATGCTAATGTAGTGAGCACTGAAATGGTTTTAGCATCTTTGGGATATTATCACATTTTATTCTGTCAAACAGGATTACAGACATTAATAGATAGGAAACAGTTTCCCTTTGAGAGTGAGACAAAATAGGAGTATAATATGGATAAAGAAAGAGAAAGGAAGTAATCGCATAATATAAATGAAAAAGTGACACAGCATTATATATTTACCAGTGGTGAAAGTGATGCTGTATTTAAGATATCTTAAAGAAGTTAGAAGTTAAGGAAGTTGTAAAGACATGCATTTGGAGCGTTTCTCCCTGGGCGTTCACTGAAAATTGGCTTTGCTCCAAGTCGGACTTTCCTGGTAAACAAATGTTAAATAAATAATAAATAAGCAAGTTGTATATACATTTCTAAGCTGTGTATATAATGTTTTAAAACAGACTCAAGGAGCTACAGTTGGTACAGTGTAGTTGCTGGTTACTATTGTGTCACTGTCACACCATCTGTTTTGTCTGTGACCTCCATGTAAGCAGCTCAAATAGAACTGAATCTCACATTTTCAGAAAGTTGTTTACACAGACTACTTTTGAATGGATACCATGATCAGATGTTATTTTGTGATGCAGCTAATGCTACAAATATAACACATTCAGCAAATCTGAATATAGATTTAGGTTTAAAGATATACGCTTGAATATGGCCATTGATGTTCAATCAACATGTTTTAGCAAAATAACTGTGAATTATACAACATAATATTGAAAACAATCGCAAAAAGTAAGAGTAAATTTATCTTTGGCACTGCAGGGTGAAGTTCTACATTTTTTGATGCAGTTTCCCATGATCTGCCTAGCCATAATACACACCATCACATATTCAGTGTTAATATTTACGTGTAAGGCACAGTTCAGCATTTAGAGGAATACAAAGCTTTGTAAAGTATAGGTTAGCATATTGAGGAATGGGAAAGTTACAAAGATAATTTGACAAAAGGGCCTGCAAACTCAGAAATGAGAAAGGTCTTCTAAATTTTTGGAGAGTTTTCAATATACAAAGCCATGTCCAACTCAGAATTGATGGACATGCTCCACCTAAAGAAATCCAAGTCACTGCGAGCCACTCGCTCTAGTGAGATAAACCTCGCCACAACAATAAATAGAACATGCTGGAGGGATATATTCCTGTCACAGAGACTTCCCATGCTTTGGAACAAAATTCCTAACTACATTAGGCAGTGCCCCTCACTAACACTCTTCAAGAGAAACCTTGACGAGTGAATGGGTAACAGAAAATACACCCCTGGGATCACTTCACTGGCTGTTTTTGATAGGGGCTCAGTTAATTAATCAATGCGGCGGCGAAAACAGACACACTCTGGCTAGGCTTATAAATGCCCTTGGGCAGATAGCCTAGTACCTACCTATGAACAACTAATGTACTGTTCTTAACGATAACTTCATCAGGAAGTACAGTTTCACATTTTCCAACTGCAACCATCATATCTGGATTGTAAGACTTCAAGTAATCTCAAATATGCAAACACAGAACATTGGCTGTGGATATATTTTAGGGTATCAGTCTAACCAATGAAAACCGTCATATAATGAGAGAATGTTTATAAAGTATAATGCAAAATAAATGATGGTAGATGTCAATATATTAAGATTTTTTTTTTTTATTTCAAGTATGACATTGTCGATGTACTGGTCTGCCTTGATGAATGCTTTTGGGGTCAGTGTGCAAAGTCAGCTTTTTGGATAGAACTGTCCATTGAGAAAGATATTCTTCATTTACTGGAGTTCCTGAAAGGTTATGATAATGGTTACTTTTTACAAATGATACTAGAAACGCTTGGTTTAGTACTGAGTCAGTCAAATGGTTAAAGCCTGGAAAGTCCTTCATGGTAAACCTTTGTGGAATTACCACATAAATTATAACCTTTGAATTAACTACATAACAAGTATTGTACAAACATTTTAATCACCTCTTGAAAAGATAATCTGTCGTCCCAGAGTGAACTGAACAATAAAACTAAATGAGCTGGTTTTATTACTAGCAAAGTAATTAGATTATATAATTATAATCTCCAAAACTTCACGGTGATCCATGCTGAAGATAAAATGTGCATTTTCTAGTACAGTGTCTAGAACTGTGTACAAATGAGTGCTATGACTGCATAGATTATTTACAGAAAAAATTAAACAGTGCAAAATTTAATAATAGTTGTGGGATACTTGGCTTTTGGAAGGTCTGATAATCTTCAATGTATGCAGCTAAACTTCCTTCAGATGTGTAAGGGGTGAAAGAAAAAGCACAGGAGACAGAAGGTAGACACTGTTTGCAGAGGTAGTGAATACAGAAAAGATGTTAGACTGATAAAAAAAAATTACAAATTGGATAAAGTTAGAGAAAGGAAGTGGCCAAAAATAAGAGAAGTAGGACACAGTGCTAACAGATATTTAAGAGTGTTGATAGAAGAGCTGTATTTCAGGTGTCTTCATGAGATTGCTAAATTGTGTGCAGTGACTTAACCAGTCACACTGAGGATGGCCCTGTATGTAGCACCTACTGCTTGTTGCTATATTCTCATTAGCCGAATCTGCATCTTCCATTTCAGGAGCTCCATACAGAACTGAAAATTACACTATATAAATGAAATGTCACTTCATAGCTCTCTGCTTTGGAAAATCTCAATGTTTATCCTTTGATTTCTCCTCAGATAGGCATATCTTCACAAAAGATTATTTGCTCCTTTTATATAAGGGCTTGGGTATCTCAGTAAATATGGAAAATCAGACCTGAAACCACCACAATCATTACATTTAATGGGTTGTCATATGAAGATTGCAACAAAAAATGCAAGATTTCCTGCAATAAAGCTGTTATCCCTCACCTTCTACAGCAGGACTCCCCACCAGCCATCCAAATACTGATAAAATTAGGCATGATGGCATCAGCTGTTATGCTGATTATTAATGCCAGATGTCACATCCGAGTCCTTCATGACAATACTTCAGTGGACACTAAGAGTGCAAAGGTCCCAGTTTACAAACTCCCGTCACTTTCCTATCTGGCTATCCAGATCTTTATGTAAAGTTGTGGATTCAGACACCCCCCGTGCAAGCAGGTTACCCCTTTGTTGGAACCCCTTCCATCAGCCACAGTTATCACAGATGCCTTATATCTGGAGTAGTGGGAGTGTGGGGACTATGAAGAAAGGACAGTCCATGGAATGTGATCACATCAAAAGGCTCCCCTTCACTTCAATACACTGGAGATGAGAGTGGGCTTCCTCATGTTGCAGATATTGTGGGACTTCCTTCACGAGAATGTGATTTCTCATATGTGCTGTACATCAACAAGCACGGATTAACTTAACTGAAATGCAAAGGTTAACCTGATCATAACCCTAGTGTCATGAGGCCATGAAAGTGTAGCAATAGGGCTATGTCTTTACACTGTCTTCTTATAGTAATGCCCAGTCTAGGTCAGATCAACTGGCACAGTGGCTGCATTCTGATGCCTCATAAGTGGTCCCTCAACCCCACAGCAGAATTAAAAAATTTCAGCAACTGGGACCAGCCTTGCTGTGTCTTATTTCTTTCCCAACCAATACAAAATACAGCAGCTACTTTGCCATCATACCTCCAGAGATACAGACTTCCACAGAAGCTCTGGTCCACCTTTAGCAACCTAGTCTACTGTATGCCCATCCCCCTCTTCCTTTCTTGACAAAGTTTCTGCAGTAAGCTTCTCATTGAAAAGTAAAAGTTACTCTCGTAACATTTTTCTAGCCTGGGAAAGTCTGACTCTCAGTGCTCTGACCTCATGTAATATGATGTCCATAGCTGCTGGATCCTCAGTCAGATCTCCTGTTTCACTCATCTGGTCAGTCTCATTTGGACATCAATCTATTCAAACTAACTGCATCAATTCCATTGATGACCAGTAATCATACTCTGACTAGTAGAGTAATTTAGATTTGGTCTGCCTCTCTGAAACAGTCTACAAGAAAACTGTACAAGATTTAATGGAAGAGGTTTCCATACAGGCAGTAGACCAAGGTTTAGACCCCCTGTTCAACTCCCTTAGTGTCAATAGTGTAGGTCTTAACTGCTTTGTTTGGCCATAATTCCAGATATAATTCCAGATAACCTGCTATTAAGGGTCATCTGGCAGCCATTTTAGATTTCCATCAAGGCTTCACTTCAAAGTCTTTGGCTTTGCTAAAGATCTGTAAAGCATTTTTAAAAGGCACATTCTTCATTTTACCTTCCATTGTGTGTGTGTGTGTGTGTGTGTGTGTGTGTGTGTGTGTGTGTGTGTGTGTGTGTGTGTGTGTGTGTGTGTGTGTGTGTGTGTGTGTGTGTGTGTGTCTGTGTGTGTTTATGGCAACCTGAACATTTGATTAAACTAAATGTACCCGTGGTTACTATCGCATACTTACCCTACCTGCACCCTAAATCTAACTCACTTAACCCACCCTTAAACATAAAGTCCATCACTATCACACACTCACCTTTCCCGCACCCTAACCCTAAATCCCTCACTATCGCACTCTTACCTGTCTGCTCCCTAACCCTAAATCCCTCACTATTGCACACTTACCGAGTCGCGCTCACACGTTGCCCATGTCGGTGTTTCGGCGTGGCGTGTCAGTGAAGTGAAGTAGACCCATATATATACATATGTATATATATATATATATATATATATATATATATATATATATATATATAGATATATATATATATATATATATATATATATATATATATATATATATATACACACACACACACATATATACACACACGTCCCCTTCAGATCATTGAACTTTTAAAAGCTCAACATTCATATGGCCGAGACCATATGATTGAACTTTTAAAAGTTCGAACGGTCTGAATGGAGATCTCCATACAGTGTGGAACCGGAAAATTTCCCTTTTCCACAATGTAGTGCGATCTTGGAGTTAGTATATTTTAATAGCGGGGTGTGTGGTAGGTACAAGGAGTTTGCCCCCTTGCTAGAAAAGTTAAATTTTTTTAACATATTCGAACTTTTAAATGTTCGATCATATGGTCTCTGCCATATGAAAGTCGAACATTTGGAAGTTTGATCATGTAAAGTAGACCCATACATACAAATATATATATATATATATATATATATATATATATATATATATATATATATATATATATACAGATATATGGGTGTAGGGACTGGATCGAATGGACAAGAATGGTCAGTGCCCCGACACCCAGTACAGCAACACCATTGTCAACAGGTGTGCAAGACTGACAATCCCCTGGTAGGATAATATTTCCTTTCCCTGGGGATTGCGTGATCTCACAGTATTTATGATTAATAGGGGATGTGGAGGGTGCAGGGGGGCTTCCCCCCAGCAAAAACAGTTGCTGTTGGCTTAGTCTGCACCAGGGTAATACCCAGAGTTTGTACAGAATGTGTTGATCTTGGTGACTTTAGAGTTATGACATTGCGCTACTGGGTGTTGGGGCACTGTCCATTCAATCCAGTGCCCTAAACCTATACATATATATATATATATATATATATATATATATGTATATATACGTGTGTGTGTGTGTGTGTGTGTACATGATATATAAATATATATATATATATATATATATATATATATATATACATATATAAACTTTGTTTAATTGAATGTCACAATGGTTGACCATGTTAGTAAGATTGCACATCAGTGGGTTTTAAGATATATTTCCTGTATCTACTCATGTGCATTCTTAGTGTTGGTATGTTTAAGTATCAGTGGATGTGGGGATTCTAATAAAATCTCTGGTTAGTTGTGTGATCTCTGAGATCATATATATAATTAGCAAGGGGGTGAGGGATGCAGGGATTATATTTGCTATACTTTACATTTGGTAGTGATATTGACATGTTTCTATTGATGTGTTAGCATTAAACAGGATTTCTTTTTGTTGATTTAACCTGTTTCACATATACACCCATCCATATACACACACACACACACACACACACACACACACACACACACACACACACACACACACACACACACACACACACGCACATACATACACACACACATAAACGCAGACACACACACACACACACACATATATATATATATATATATATATATATATATATATATATATACGTGTGTGTGTGTGTGTGTGTGTGTGTGTACATGATATATAAATATATATATATATATATATATATAAATATATATATATATATATATATATATATATATATAAACTTTCTTTAATTGAATGTCACAATGGTTGACCATGTTAGTAAGATTGCACATCAGTGGGTTTTAAGATATATTTCCTGTATCTACTCGTGTGCATTCTTAGTGTTGGTATGTTTAAGTATCAGTGGATGTGGGGATTCTAATAAAATCTCTGGTTAGTTGTGTGATCTCTGAGATCATATATATAATTAGCAAGGGGGTGAGGGATGCAGGGATTATATTTGCTATACTTTACATTTGGTAGTGATATTGACATGTTTCTATTGATGTGTTAGCATTAAACAGGATTTCTTTTTGTTGATTTAACCTGTTTCGCATATACACACACACACACACACATACACACACACACACACACACACACACACACACACACACACACACACACACACACACACACACATACATACACACACACATGCACACATAAACGCAGACACACACACACACACACACACACACACACACACACATATATATATATATATATATATATATATATATATATATATATATACACACACACCCTAAACAGGGAGAAGAGAGATTGGAGAGGAATAGAAGATCATGACTGGGTTCCCGGTCATAACAAAATTGTTAATGTGTTCATGAAATAGACTCAAGAAATTCACATTGAGAGCAAGCCCAAGAGATGAATTTCTTTAATCCGTTTTGTCAGCATATAAACAAATGACTATGCGCATCGTTATAATAATAATTCTGTGTCATATAAATGCAGCCTTAAGAGTATTACAAGTTGAAAGTGTATAAGTGTATAGCTTTAAAAGCTGTTACAAACTTTCGACTGCCACACAAATGCTGGCCAGAAGCAGCATCTTGTCAATTATCAGCTTTGAAAGCTGTTAGATACTTTGGCTTTCCCACACTTTTGTTGTTTGTCTAGCACCACTAAATGTGTTAAACACTTCAAAACTGTTTCTTGGTTTTTGATGCAGTTCTGTTGTAGCTACTACTTGCCTGGAAGCATGAGCCTTGGTAAGAACACGGTTCATATATATGAACCTCACTATAGCAAGCTACTTATTGAGATGTGCTTAATTATGAACATCACCATAAAAAGTTTTTTTTCTTGACTTCAGAGGATAATCAGCATGCTCAATATATTATAAATAGCTATATAAGTATTAATTATACTATGCCATACTATTATATTATATTATATTACATTATATTATATTACATATTACTCTAGCAAGTATAGATGCACTTATTACCTACTCTTCATGAGTGTTGTATGCCAGAAGCAAATTGCCCTATTTACAATATTGGAAATAGGTAGAGTAGAATGCATTCATTCATTCATTCATTCATTCATTCATTCATTCATTCATTTATTCATTCATTCTCTGGTATCAGCTTATCCTGTTTAAATTTACAGTGTAGCTGAGACTAACCTAGCAAGAAATGGATGTATGGCAAAGAACTACTCATTGACAGAATGACAGGCTATGACAGCATGTGCAAAATGGATTACTTTCTTGTAGAAAAGGTGAGCTACAAGTGTTTCGTATGGTTCTATGACATTTATATATCATTTTAGCCTGTAATAGCTGTCGTAATAGCATGAAACATTCCGACTATACTACAATGGTGAGAGAAAAATAACTTTATTAAACTCAGAATCAAACACAAGAACCTAGTAATATGTAGCCTGATGTTGGTAGTTTTTAGTAATATAGATGGTGGTCCTAGGGTAAATTTTCTGTTTATTATCCATAGATCTAAACTGAGTTTGAATATGGACAGGGATGAACTTTGGTTTATGTGGATGGGCGATCTGTTCAAACAGCAGCAGTAGCCTCTGCAAGATGTACCTGTCTCTCCAAACTGTTCTGCTGATGTTGCAGAAGTTTAGATCCCTAGAACAAGTATTTCTGATGCCATTTGACTTACTGATGTACAGTAAATCCATCAGTAATGGGTTGGGGGATGCCTTGTATGCCAGACACTGGTCACCTCTTAGCAGTTTGTTGTATTCCAAGTATAGTGACAGGGATTTAAATTGGTTCATATAGGACATGTTATTTAAGCCTTGTATCCTTTCAGTAAGGTAGCTCTGTGGGTGTTCCAGTTTTTGCATGTGTCTGGACAGATACATGCCAAAGTGGGCATTATATTCAAAGAATGGCCTAATGTGAACTGAGTAAAGGGGGAAGGTAGAATGCTGCTCAATGCTAGGCTCATACCTTCCTTGGATACTTAGTCTGAGAGCTCCATCATGTCTCTCTTCATATAGTCCAGGGAAGTACACTCAAGACATTGACACAGGCATGAAGTATGACACAGATCCACACTGGTACTAATTTTTCAAGGACATGAGTGCATGTGTGATCTGATGGATCCTGGCACCAGACAAGCAACTAACCATCACTCTTTCCTGGCTCAGCCTGGTAAGAGGCATATCTGTATGTATCATGATGGAGTCACCTCTAACAAGAATGTTAGGTTTGGTCGATGCCTACCTTAGGGGCTCAGCATCTGTGACTCTGGGACTCCTTGTACTATGAGAAGAAGCAAGCTTAATATACTTTGTGTACTTTGTGCCTGTATTGTGTTTTGGAGGTCTTTGACATTTAGGCAAGGTAATCTTTGAACCCCAGCGTATGGTGGATTACGTGTATTGTGATGACCTTGGAGAGGTGTGATGTGTGGTCTGTTGCTGATGATTTTGGTGTTTGAATTTAGTGTGTGAGCTTTTTGCCTCCAAGGGCATTTTTTATATATATATATATATATATATATATATATATATATATATACATTTCTTATATCCACTGTGTTATACTGTTTGAGTAATACATTATGCTCAGACAACATGAGGCAGTTCTTACACTGTCTCAAGATACCCATCTTAGTCAGGTTGGCTAGAGAAGTTATGGATAGGGTTGCTGTCATTAGCTAAGTGCTCAAAAATGCATATCAAGAAATTTAAGTCGAGTGAAATTTTCATATTGAAGTTGTTGGCATCCATTTGTCAAAAACAACAGTGGTTATAATTGGAGACCTCGTCATAATCCCCTGTATTATATATAATAAACTCTGTGATATTTGATGTGGTCTAACTGAGCTGATTGCTTAGAAAAGCAGGTATATGAGTGTCATTGTAGTGTATGAGATCCACAGTTGTGAGTCCACAAATATTGATCAGTAAAGCGTGTAAGCTACAGTGTGCATACTATAATCAAGAATGTCATACCTTAGACTATTTCTCTTACATGAAGTTACAGCCATCTCAGACTTTGCACATGCACAGAACACAGCTGTGGACACAGGTATGGGAGTTGCAGCACCTCATATCAGGAGGAAAGTCGCCCTGCAAAATGCTTTGAACAGTATCACAGTGAGTTACTATACTCATTGTTTACTTGTTCAAAGATCAGAGAATCATATGTGTGGGGCTTGGACATTTGCCATGAGTCCCTGCTACCTAATGTTACTGTGATAATGAAATCTTAGACTGAGGGATACTGAGATATATTTAGCTTTGAGCAGTGCAGATGCCTAATGCCATGAGCTGATACATGCAACATGCAGTGTGCACCACTATGTTACTTTTATTACTATTGGATAGTTAGAGGGGCAGGTGACAACTAAAATTGCTAGTATATTTGTATTAAAGAAAATCAGGTTTCATTAAAATGTGTGTCAGGCAAAGCAGATTAATATTTTATTATTTATAGTAAAAATGTCATATTGTAATAATTTTATTTTTGCTTATTTTACTTAAATATTAATATTTGTGTTGCAGTGAGTATGAATTTTGCTATTACGGAGTACAATTATCTTAAAATGTATAGTTAACAAAGATGGCAGACAAGATTACTGTTCTCACCCCTATCTGCTCCAGAGGGCCCTGTCAAATGGCTTCACTACCAGTAACCCAATTAACCCATTCAGAGTGGGCATGCCCTGCATAGGTGAGAGTCTTGTGGCCCTGCAGTCCTGCTCGAGAAGTCCAGTCTGCTTATTTGCTTTTCAAACAAGGAGATTTGGGAAGTCCTGCCTTTGAACACTCTCTTTATTGCAGCTGCCTGACTTTGGAAATGTTTGCATGCCTCCACATAGACACACACACACACACACACACACACACACACACACACACACACACACACACACACACACACACACACACACACACACACTACTCCCTGGGTTGCACAGTGCTGCCCACCACTTGGCAGCATTTGCCTGGCATGCCCTTGCTCCATGGGTGCAACACCCAGTGCTCACATAGGTGCCACCCAAGTGCAAGCCAAACCTACCTCCCTCCCCACAGAATGAGCAAGACAGTAAAGGTTATTACTCACATGCTCCCTGGCTCATCTTCTCCAGTACCTGTACTATTAATTAAACACAAGTCATCTACAATGCAGTCAGGGCTTCATCTCTCTGCACCACAATGGCGGGCTATCTCTGTTCCCATTTTGAGATCAGTTGATGTGAGAATTAACTGATTTGGAATTTAGAGATGTCTGGTAAAGCCTGTTGAGTAACCAAGAGGCCTTGCCATGTGGGAGCCCAGTCATATAATAGGCAACATGCAAATCATCCACAGGTTTGGTCTGTGGATCTTCTGTTACTACTGACAGCATTGCAAATTAAATAGTAAGAGACACTGAATGTTGTGTGAGATGACTTGCTCTGATGTTCTGTTATTTTTGTAAAGTGTTGCAGTGACAAAAATAAAGAAATCATTTTTATAATATAAATTCCATTAATGTGTCTCAGGAGATGAAATGATGTCCTGCAGACATAATTTACATTTTCATGTAATCACCCAACACTTAAACAATTCACTGTCTTTAAATGACTCAATACAAACAATTTTATGTATTTTGGGGAATGTTGTAAACAATGAACAATTTCTTTGAATAAACCAAATGTGGTCCATAGAGCTGGCCCACCTAAACCTGCTGTATGTATAGGTTATTGTGAGATTTAACCCTCTAGTTGAAAGGAATTTTAAGTTTTTGCTGCGCAAAAGAATAGAAACCTACTTTATAATCAAGTTCTCATAAATATTTATCAAGATTTTCCAGCACATATTTTTATGTCACAAACTGTAGCAAGCATGAAATAATGCCAGAAGAAGTTCAAACAGAACTTTCTACAACTTGGTCACGAGTCTTTCAGACATCATAGACAACACTATTTTTTTTTTGAGATATGAGATTGAATCTTTCTGCTTTTAGAGTTTATTCAAATTTATATTTAGGTAATTAATGAAGGATTTTGTCAATTCATATAAATGGATTAAATAATATTAACAGGAGAGTTCATTTGTTTAAATTAATTAAGCATCTGTCAGTTGATATAATTTATTTTCAGGAAATACATTTATCTTTAGCAAACAGGTATTCGGTTTTCTGAAGAATTTTCAAACAAATGTTATTAACATTACCTGACATTAAGGCCGCAGGAGTAATAATTCTTAAAATCTCTTATATTTTTAAAATGTTATACTCCTATTCTAATGATTAAAATAGACTTTTATTGATAAACTCCCAATTAAAGAATATATTGCTACTATAGATTCTATTTATGTTATTGACAGGTTATAATGGTTTATCTGAGATATCCAGAGATTTAATATGTTTAAATGTAGTACATATAACACTTGCCAGAGACTTTAATACTTCTTTAGAAATGAAACCACACAGCTGGAAAGTTTTGAAGAGGTTTCTGGTTAATTATAACTTAGCTGACTTCCGAAATTACAAATATCCCCTATTCCATGGATAAAGTTAAGAAGTCTGCTAGACTGGATCATGTTTTTTTTTTCAAATTTTGTATCTAAAACCTTAAAGATATCATAGTTTTATCTAGATCACTTTCAGATCTTGCATCTCTCTCTATTCTCCTAGAAAGTCTTTTTTTAAGAGTTTTAAGTTATACTCCAATGAAATAAAAGCTGCAATGGAAGAATTTTGGAACAATAGTTCTGCTCCACTCTCCTATTTACATACGTTTGGGCAGCCACTAAAGCATATATTTCAGGGATACTGTTTAAATTAACTTGGCAAGAATGCCACACACACACACACACACACACACACACACACACACACACACACACACACACACACACACACACACACACAAAAGACAAACCTAGAGATTTGAAAAGAACCCCCATAGTTTGTGTTAAGGGCTGTGGTAAAAAGGCTTTGTTTCCACAATGTGGTGTTTTGTGATTCAGAAAAACATTAGCTGCAATGAACAAGACCTCATTATTGGCTACTTTGCACGTCTCTGAGTCGTTAACTACTGCAAGTGCAGATCAGCAGTTTCTTCAGTACTGCAGGAAGTTTGGTATAAAACAGTGGCAGTAACCACATCATTCTTGCATAAGCATACTTCCATTCACTCTTCCACACACGATACACACATTCAAACACACACACACACACACACACACACACACACACACACACACACACACACACACACACACACACACACACACACACACACCATACATGTACCTGTGTTGTCAGAATGTCACCAATATCTCCTTTTTCCTGCTTTCATTAATCACAAATGATTTCAGCGAGTCATTAATGCTGGTGGTGCAACGGTAGCATTGTCACCTCACAGCAAGAGGTTCTCCCGTTCGATTCTCGGCTGCAGCGCCTTCTGTGTGGAGTCTGCATGTCCTCCCCGCGGTCGAGTGGTGTTCAAAAGACATGCGCGAATGGGCATGCCTTCGTTGAAGGTTGGGCATTGGGCTGGCACCTCGGCACCGTAAAAATCTACTGCCAATCATTAGCAGGTTCATAGGTAGGTACTAGGCTATCTGCCCGAGGGCATTTATAAACCTACCCAGAGTGTGTCGGCTTTCGCCGCCCCATTGATTAATTAACTGATCCTCTGTCAAGCAGAGCCAAAGAAGTGATCCCAGGGGTGTATTTTCTGTTACCCATCCACACATCAAGGTTTCTCTTGAAGAGTGTTAGTGAGGGGCTCTGCCTGATGTAATATGGAATTTTGTTCCAAAGCATGGGGAGTCTCTGTGACAGGAATCTATCCCTCCAGCATGTTCTATTTATTGTTGTGGTGAGGTTTAGCTCACTAGAGCACATGGCTCGCAGTGACTTGGATTTCTTTAGGTGGAGCATGTCCATCAATTCTGAGTTGGACATGGCTTTGTAAGTCAGGCAGAGATCACCTCTGAGTAAGTGATATGCCACTGAGTACAGCCGGAGGTTTTTCAGTTGAGCTGCATAGGACATATGTTTGAGGCTAGTAATCCTCTTGGTGAGGTACTTTTGTGGTCTTTTTAGCTGTTGGAAGTGTCTTGTGAGGTACATCCCAAATGGGGCATTATACTCTATGATGGGTCTAATGAGTGACGAGTAGAGGGGCACTATAACCTCTTTATTTCTAGATGCGACCCTTTAGTAATTAGATGGGCTAAATAGAAGGATTTCCTAACTACTTTGGCAATATGATTGTCAAAGAAGAGATTACTATCTACCTGGGTCCACAGATCTCTTATTACCTCTTCTGCATTAAGGGGATTGCCACATATGTGGTAATCCGTGGGTGTTTTATTTTTCCCAAACGGGATGACTATGCATTTTTTGGCATTTAGCTTGAGGCCATGACTTTGACACCAGGTGTCCGTCTCAGTAAGGCCCTTTTGGAGGATGTCCATGTCAGCTGGAGAATCAATTATGGCGCCCAGTTTGTAGTCATTGGCGAACTTGGTTAGCCATAGTCCTCCTGTGTTTGCCTGTACTTCTGAGAAGTATATGCCGAACAGTAGGGGTCCCAAGACTGAGCCTTGCGGGACACCACTTGTGACTGGTTTAGAGTCGGACCTGGAGCTTGCTATTCTTACCGTGTGAGTTCTGTCTGTAAGCCAGTTGGCAACCCATCTCATGACGTAGGGGTTTATGTCCAGGCTGGTGACTTTTTCTGTAATACCTGAGTGGGGAATGGTGTCGAAAGCCTTGGCAAGGTCAAGGTAGGCTGTGTGAATCACTTTTCCCTCGTCATTGCCGCTGTGGCAACCCCTAACCGGGAAAAGCCGAAAGAAGAACATTAATGCCAGACATTAGAGTTTCACACTTCATATCCTTAGTAAATCCATGGTAGTGTAAAATCTGTGAGCCTCACAACTTTATATGTTTGCAGGATGCATCGTTAAAAATTCATCCCTGATTTTGTCCTGTCTTGCACTATGAGGATGAGAGGTATACTGCACTTCCTTGCCCCTTATCTTTGTAGATTAGAAACTGTTGCAGTCATGGAATAATGCCCAAGGTCCTCGATATATGTTAAAAAAAATAAATAAACACTGCATTAATGTAGTTTGCACAGGGAGTTAGTGCCAAGATTTACTGTGTTAAGGGTGCTGATCTGGAATCATTTTACCCCCTCTTTATATTTGCTTTTTTTGTTGTCTTATATGTTTTAATATACTGTTCTTTGTGTCTAGTGGTGGTGCAGAGGACTACTCACCTGTGTGGGAGGGTACAGGGTTGGAATCTCTCTTATTGCATTTAAGGTACATTACTTAATTGCATTCCTGACATTTAGTGGTTCCCTGCAGCTCATTTTATTTTTTCTTTTAAATTAATTAATGGTATAGCATGAGAAATTATCCCTGGTGACTAGTGTTAACCCAATCCACATCTGTAGGGTTATCCCTGATATCTACTGCTCCCCTGACCCACTTCTATTAAGTTATTCCTGGTGGCTAGTGGCCTCCCAACCCAATGTTGCAGGCCTTTCCAGTTATTCTGGAGGTGTGTAGAAGTATGACAGGCACCCCATCCCATCACACACACGCGCACACACACACACACACACACACACACACACACACACACACACACACACACACACACACACACACACACAGACACACAGACACAGACACACACACACACACACACACACACACACACACACACACACACACACACACACACACACACACACACACACACACCTCCCCTAAACGTTCACTAACCCCACTTATTGCTACCTCCTAGACAGATACACAGTCACACATACACTCACACATACAGCCCTTCACCTATACACATTCATGCACCCTCTAACACTACCAGGCTACTACATCCCCAGTACTTATCTCTATATCAGTTGATGAAATTAGCCTTTCATACTGTTTGCTTTGCCTTGAAAGTGTTTATTTTCCATTTTGTAATGTACAGGAAAATCATCCTAGATACACATTGTCTTTTAGGAGTGGCAGAGGAAGGCTAGTATGGTTCTGAATTAGCTCCCACAGCACGAACAAAGGAGATAGAGAGAGAGATTCAAACCAGTGACTACTGTACATGAAATCTGCATTTGTAGATGACTACTGTTCACTATATCTGATTTTGTGTGCCCTCAGGAGAACTTTATGGGTAATCATTTACAGATGTTCCTTGCCAAACTATAGCAATGCAAATGATTCAACTAACAGCAGTATGTTCAGTCTCTGTTATAGAACATGAGCTTTCCGTTAACAGTTTACAGTCACTCCATGTATTACTGCCAAAATATGTAGTGTTTTTATGGTACCTCTTAGAATATGATTTGCTAGTCATAATCATTAACCACTTAAATTAATATGTTTTGTAAGCTGAATGTTTGTATTTGTTGATTTACTTAGTCATGCTTAAAACGTAATGAATACTTTTATGGTTTGTTTTCTTTTCTTTGTAGATCAATCATTTACATCTCTGTGATCTTATTTATCGGAAGTTTTGTGATGGTGGTTGCTGCAGTGCCAAGTGTAGGAGGTTGGACTACCCATATGTAAGTGGATAAACTTTCTTGAACCACTATTTGATCTTTAAATGAATGACAGGGCAGACTGTTGTGCTCACTGTGTTATAGATATGAACAATGCTGTACATATATTAAACCTATTCAGGGGTTCATAAAAGCCTTGAGGTTTTTTTTTGTTTTTTGTTTTTAGTTTGCTAACCAGGTTAGCTCACTGTAAGTATCCCTTTTCTGAGATGAACTATGGACATTGCCTGGGTAAAATGATTTTCTCAGATTTAAAACAGGCAAATGAAGGCTGAGGTGCTTAAACCCTGGACTATAGGAAGCTGCTTGCAGCCTTAATTCTCTTTGCTAACTACAGACTTAGATGATTTAAGTAGTTTTCAGTTTGTTTCCCTACTCTGAGATTACAGAGACACTAAGAATATTTAGACTAAAAAAGTAAAAATGATCTCAGAATCAAATCCTTCTGATCGAATGAATTTACATTACAGATTCCTTTCTTGTTTCTGAAGACTCCAACCTGATCTTCCTCAAGCAAATGACATGTGGGATTTCTCAAAGTCCCTGACTGGGTACATTTATTTTTTGGCAAATTGTTTTAGTAAACTTGAGCAACACACATCCCGGTAGAAGGCAGTTTTATTGGCAGCTTTAACCTGCACTAGAAGGATATTTGAATTAAAGTCCCTTATATGTATCCATTATTTTTGGTCTTTCAGAAGGACGGGGTGAGTTTTAGAATACATCTTTCCACTGTGCATAAGTAGTCTCTTAATTTACCCTTAACCAAACAATTCAGCTCCTTTCTTTTTATCCTACCCCAAAAATAAGGGAGAAGGAATTTGTCTTTGCCTGGATGTCCACAGAAAACTCAGATTTTATTTGGATAGACCCAATGACTTAAGACTGGGATTGCTGCAACAATGAACTATTAGAACATCTACCATTATGGTAAGTTACCTACACAACTGCACGTTCCTATGTTATTTTATCTATCATATTCATTGATCTACCCTGAAATGACTTAACTTAGCAGACGCAACATCTGTGTGTGTGTGTGTGGGGGGGGTAGGGAAAAGTGCATTATCTAGTGGAATCTACTTAAAAGCAATATTTTACAATGAATACATTATGGATAAAGTTATATATATGTCAGAAACATCCACCATAATGAGAAGGGTATCTCCCATTTACAATAATATCAGCTACCACTTTAAGTGTCTTTATTACCCATAAGGCCTCTTATGAGACACTGACTTTATCTTAGAAATTTTGTGAAAAGAAAATAAACCCCATTGCTGGTTGTCTCCCACCCCAGTTGCTTTATTATATGTGTTAAGGTAATTCCTTGCAAATAGTTCACATATCTGCAAGGCAGAGTCAGTTTCACTTTAAGCTTCATATTTTGAGATATCACATTTACTTAAAAACAAAGTCCAGTAAAGTAAAGTAGACAATGCTACTCTAAAAATGGCGCTTATTTGCAATACAATCCCTTCTACTTCACCTGCGTGAATGGTCTAACACAGCTATGTCCTTTTCATTTTCCAAGACGCATTTACACCCCTGTTACTGTATCAAAAATACTGAATGAGTAGAATATTAAAGTCATTTTTGTAGAGTAAAATTAAGTTTTTTTCTTTCTGAATTCCAAAACTTTTTCTTTTTTAGGTTCATAAGTAAGTAATAGGCTAGCTGTCCTTGTGGGCCATTTTAATGATAGCCAATTTCCCTGAAAGATGAGACTCAAACCCTGCACCTCGTGTCTGTGAGGTAAACACCTTAACCATTAAGCCAACCCCCAGCCTCCATGGTTATGAAGTTATACGTGCATGTATAGGGTATGTCAACAAAGTGAGGTATGATAAATCTATTTTCACTGAACTCATTCTGTTAAGCTCATGCTTTATCTAGGGACGAATTTGACTCACCCACTTCTGCACCCCTTAACTTATTTAACCAGCTATGACATTTGCTGCATCTTGGATAAGGAATTATTTCCTCAGTACAGCTGTCGAATGGTAAAGACTGATACAAAAGTTGTTCAAATCGGACTTCGTTGAGCACTGATAACCCAAGCCATAAAACATTGACAACAAAGGGTTCCACTGAGCTCATCAAAACCATTAAATCAAAGTAAAAAAGCACCAAAGCAGAATTTTTGTGGTGAGTGGTGTCTCTAGCACCTCCCACACCTATCACTACTTGCATATACCAACTCCAAGATCACCCAGCAGTAGAGAAAAAGAAAAATTCTTTTACTCCACTCAGTGCCAATCTCAGAAAAAATGCAGTCTGCACACAAAGTCAGTGTTAAGTGAATAAACCACATCCATTTGCCCACACTGATGAAACTCATCCCCCTACATGTAGTCGAGTACTTTACAACATTTGACCAAATCTCATTCTATCTAATGCTACACGGTGAATTTTGATTAAAGCTGGGTTGGTGTACTGTGTGATAGATATACAATAGTGAGTCCATGTAGAGTAACAATGCAGAGTAACCTGAATTAAAATGGTGAAAAAACAACCCTTGCAGGTCCAGCATCTTTAAACTCCTGGATTCAGATGGATGTATGCAAAGATTCTTTATAATCCACAGGTTATGTTGTGAAACAAGAACGCCCATAAACGAAAAAAACGAATTAAAATTTTATTAAGCTTAAAAACAAGATTTTCATTGGTGCTCTGCACCAACTTCCTCAGAAAACAAACTGCACCACACATTTGTCTCACTATAAATACATCACTACTCCACTCAGATGTGCCCCCTAGCGGCTCCCCTTCCCACTTTTATACTTATTTATATATATTATTTTTTTGTGGTTATTGATACTTTTGATCATTTGTATTTATATGTAACCATGGTGGCTTAAAAATTTAATATTTGGAGCATTATAGGTTTACCAGCATTGAAGACAGGTATGAGTAGCAGATACCAAATTGTTGAATATTTTGTCCGCTTTTTAGTTAAAAATTTCAAAGTGTAATTATGTGTTTTTTTAAAGGGGAGCTGCTAGGGGGTGCATCTGAGTGGAATAGTGATGTATTTATAGTGAGACAAATGTGTGGTGCAGTTTGTTTTCTGAGGAAGTTGGTGCAGAGCGCCGACGAAAAGCTTGTTTTTAAGCTTAATAAAATTTCAATTTGTTTTTTTCGTTTATGGGCGTTCTTGTTTCACAACATAACCTGTGGATTATAAAGAATCTTTGCATACATCCATCTGAATCCAGGAGTTTAAAGGTGCTGAACCTGCAAGGGTGTTTTTTTTCACCAGTTTGTTTTTTTGTTTTTTGAATTTTTAGAAACCTGAATTAAAATGTTAACAAGATAACCTAATTTTAATAAACTCTAATCACCAGAAATCACTGTTTTGTTTACCAAAGATTGGAAGTTTGTTTTTTAAATCTCTTTGCTCCCACTAACTGTTGATCATTAGCCCCCTTCCTGGCCATTCAGCCCATTCATTCCTCATCACCAGGGCAAGGGTCAACCAAAAGAGACATTCAGACAGCATTAGGTTGGTTCAACAGTTTTCAACTTAAGCCCTACATTCTCCACGGACGTCTGACTTATGGAGCTAAAAGTGGATGTGCGATGGACTGTCTGCACTAATAATTATCTCTCACTTCCACAAAGGGCATTTTCAGGAAGCAGCTCTACCCCCTTTACTCGAGTATGTGAAGTGGTTTCCCAAGTTTCCACTGGAGAAGACACACTTCTCTATGTGCTCACTGAGCACCCACTACTCTCTCCACCCCATCCCTCTTCAATCTTTCCCTTCATTGCCTGGCTATTCAAGTATAGGGGGTGCTAATTGAGTCCTTGTCACTTGGGTCACACAGCTAAGCACAGGAGGAGAGCTTTATCTCGCCACAGATATCAAAAAATGAATAAAAAAAAAAGAAAAACAGAGGTGCTAACAAAAAGTATCTCAGGCCTCAAAAGTCTTAATTATCTTGAAAGGCTGGAATCACTGCCCCTGTAATCCATGTCATATAGACTCTTGAGGGAAGAACTGTTCCTTGCTTTCCATGCCCTCAAATACCCTATTATCTAAGACCTCCTCTTTCTCAATACATTAAATAGTGTAGCTAACACTAGAACAAGAGATCTCAATTTACATCAAGTATTGAACAAAACTAAATGGAGGGATGTGTTCATTACCCAGCATTTACCCTTGCATATTAAACAAAAGACTCCATGGCACTCTTCAATCATAGTTTAAACAAATGGATGCATAAAAGAAACAAAGTACAACCACAGCAAAGTCACCAAATACATTTAGAACAGTGGCACTGATGGTCAGTAAAGACTGGAAGATGCAGATTTAGCACAAAAGAAATTTAATTTCCGCTTTCGTCTCACCAAGACTTCATCAAAAAAACAAATGAAACAGTAAAACTGATGCAGCACATCTTAAATGCATTCCTAATACAAACAATTAATCAATTAACCAATGAAATTCACATTAGCTCAAAACCATTCATAAAATTAAAAAGACATACATATTGTAATCATTTCAAATTCTTAAGAACAAATATGTTAAAAACTTTACTACCAAACATTATGTATTAAAAAATAATAATAACTACAGGAAAATGTAATTTTACATTTTCCTAATAGTCAACTTCCTATATTTCAAGAAACATTTGATATTTATTGCATCATTTAATCCTGGCTTTTTGTCTGCCCTCAACTTTATTTGCCAAATAGTCTCTCTCTGCTCTATCACATTTTTAAAGTCTCCTCTCCTGGGATCTGCTTTAACCACTTCCAAAACTGAAAATAAAAACTTCTTAAATTTGTTGCAGACGACTGAATGCTTATACAGGGCATTATTCTCATCCTTAGTTTGATGCTATACATGTGTTCTCTCATTCTTTCCATCACGGTGCGTGTGGTCATTCCTACATAAAATGCTTCGCATCCACTGCACAAAGCAATATATACTACTAAACCTTTTACTTTACAAGTTAAATGACCTACCACTTTAATGGTGTGTTTAATGTGGGGTAAACTTACAAATGGCCCTTCCAAAATATATCTACAAAAGTTGCAATGCCCACACTTAAACATCCCCATCTGCTGGGCTATAGCTGGACCACTGCTCCTAGAGGAGCACCTTTCCAAAACATTCTTTAAACAGTTGTTGTTCCTGTATACAAAATTAGGCTTAATACCTACAATTTTTACTAACTCACTTTTACCTTCCACAATTCTCCAGTTTCTTTTAATAATCTCCTGAATTCCCCCACTATCTGTAGTCATGTCAAGATTACATACTGTACCAAAATGGGATGCTCTACCCTCTTTGCTGTTGTTAATAACAAGTGTTCTCCTCAAAATGGGTGGATACATCTGATTTCTTTTTTCTTTAATGTCTCTCTGTAAAGACTCTAAGTAATCCAACTCATAACCCCTGTCAAGAAACATAGACATAATCCTATGAAATTCACTGTCTAAATTCATACATGAGGTAGTCATATGACAAGCTCGTATGTACTGCCTTTTGGGGATATTCTTTTTGATAAAATGGGTATGATTAATTTTAAAATGTAAATGACTGTTTTTAAAGGTGTCCTTTCTATAAATTTTGCTTTCAAATTACCTGTCCAATTCATTCCATTCTAAGGTCACATCAAGAAAATCGACCCTGTTTCCAAACTCACTTTTCACGAACTGTAAATACCCTGATTGGAAATTCAAATCTTCCAAAATCTGTTCACTAGTGTTATGGTCCCCCTCCATAATGAAAATGAGATTTTCTACAAATCTAGCATAAAAAATATTTTATATGTCAGTTTCAACCTTGAAAGAATATTGGCTTCCCACCAAGTCATCACTATATTGGCATAAGATGGTGCCTCTGGTGAACCCATCGCGACCCCCCTTACACTGTTTAAAGAAACGTCCTACAAAAGTGAAATAATTGTGCTCCAAAATAATTTCTAATAAACTGCAAACCAAATTTACTTGACATGGTTCCAAATTGGAAACTGAAGAGAGAAATTCTCTTACTGCTTCCACTCCCTGTTCATGGGGAATGCAAGTAAATAATGCCACTACATCCACTGTCATGAAAAAATGCTTGTCTTTGTCAAAAGCAAAACCTGTAAGAAAATTTCTAAACTTGTCTAACAGGTCCCAGGAGTCTTTTAAATAAGAGGGCAGACACTGAACAACTGGATTCAAATAGAAATCAATCACCAAAGCTAACCCTTTAGTGACAGACTGGGGGGCAGACACTATAGGTCTGAATGGAGGGTCGGTCATACACTTATAAATTTTGGGAATGCCAAATAGTGTACCGACCCTCGTTTTTTCTACTAAACAAAAATTATACATTCTCATATCCATAACATCATTCATAAGTGCTTCATATAGGTTTGTATTGATGAACTGAAGACTCCTATGAATGTCCCTGACATTAACTTCAGAATATTCTTCATTATTTAATAATTTAAACATAGACGTTTTATATTGCTCATTAGTCATTACTACAGTGTTACCCCCCTTGTCACTCTTCATATACCGTAAGTCTCTCCTAGAGGTAAGCTCAATTAGAGCTACTCGTTCTAAATTAGTATAATTATCATACCATTTTTTCTTTTTGTTACCTCTGTCCAAGTAAAGACTAATATCTTGCATACATGCTTCCTCAAAAGTTTTTAGCGTCTGACTAAGTGCTGGTGTGTAACTAGAAGGTTTGTAAAAGCCATTATAGTCATCTTTAACCTGTTTTAATATAGAATTCAAACCTAATTTACAAATGTACTGTTTTAAATCAATAACAGTCCTAGAAAAGTCTGCCCTTTTAGTGGGCACAAAATTAAAACCGTAGCTCAACAGTTCAACCTGGTAATCACTTAAAGTCATCCCAGATAAATTAATGATTTTGAAATGATCATCAATATGTCTTACTGTTCGTCATTGGAGGATTCTGAAGTTGTCAGTCCCCTTTGCTTCACATTACGAGTCCTTAAAACTCAATTTTCTCTTTTGGGTAAAAAAGCAGCTTTAGAACGCGCTCCTGCTGAGTTCAAACCCATGGCAGCCGTATTAACAGCTGCTTCATTACCAGCTACAGAGCCTCCTGCTTCCATCTTACTCTCATCGCCAGAAGGAACTGCGGCCTGATTCTCCACCGTAAAAAAACCTAGTGACCAATTTCAAAGAACATGATTGGTCAAGAGAACCCTTTACCTAACGTGGTCTGTTTGTAGACTGTTTATGAAACCAGCCTACCTTTTTGTGATTTGAAAAATCATTATTTGATTAAATGTTTTCTTTTTTGTTACTGGAATCAGGAACAAAATGGATACATGCATTATCATTCTCATTAGCTTCCACATCTCTGAGTAGTTTGTTGTGCTTACGCTTTATAACTTAGTTCTCATGACTCTCAACTTCTTTTAGAAGCTGGTCATATAAATTGTCAGAGTCAAAGTCTTTCACCATGGAACTGAGTTCATCATCAAATTTCATAATATCTTGTTTAAGAGAAGACAATTTCTTCTTCTTGTTGTCTATCAGTAATTTTAAAAACTGAATACCAGTATTATTGAAAAACTTTGTTAACTCATCAAAGAAAGGATCAGTGGCCTTGATACCATTGGGGCATTTAAAAAATCTTAAGCCCTTAGGTATTATTTCAAGTTCAGCACATCTCTGGAAATAACGAATTTCCAGGTCAACTGACCGGTACCTTTTCAGTAACCTACACAAACTATCACTCTTAAAATTGAACTTGTCAGTTCTAGCTTTGGCCATCTTATAATCAGCCTTCATAATAGGGTTCATACCTGCTGTCCAGAACAGAGCGTACAACATTATACTGCATAGGTCTAATGTTAGCTCCAGACCCTGAATTATTTTCACTAGGGCCACTTGGAACAACCTGCCTTTTACTCACTCAGAGTTACATCTGCCTACTGGTATCATAGATTTCACATTCCTCATGAATGTTTGTATAGATCTCCAGGTGGTCTCGTAATGGCTGGGTAGTAAATTCTTCAAGAAAAAAAAAAAACTGTGGACCTTTATCAGGAAAAAATGTCTCAGGCAAGCCTAGTCTTGCAAACATATCAATTTTATAACAATTTACTGCTTTCTACTTCACTGTGGATTAAATAGACTTTTATTTATTGAAAAGAAGAAGGTGTCACTGGTTCATTTGGAACGTGGTTTGTGATATCCCTTAATATTGTCTAAGAAGTGAAGAACTCCTTGCAAATAAGATGAGACCCCTTCCAAGTGTGCATACACTTGCATTAGGAATAATGGGATCACCAAGGGGCCTGCAAGACCATTATGAATATGTCACATGATAGCGATTAACCTTCTCAAGCATGCAGTGCTGCTGGTTGTGGCACACTTTGGACCATTAGACATCCAGTACATCTTTTTGGCTAATTCTTTAGTTTATTTATTGATTTCAGCCAGTATACAAATGTTTGGGCAAAGGTCTTCATTTCTGTGGTCCCCAGTTGTCAACCATGCACATTTACCAGCAGTCTGCAACAGTTACCTGGCTAACCCATATTCTTGAGCAACTAATCTGTTGCGATCCTGGAGTTAGTATATATAGTTTGGGGGGTGGGGGGCACAGCCCCCCACATAGCATTCAGTGAAATGAGATTCATAAATATAAAAGCAAAATAGGTGGGGGACTACACCCCCCCCGTGTGGGGGGCTGTGCCCCCACACCCTCCACTAACTATATATACTAACTCCAGAATCGCACTACAATGGGGAAAAGGGCATATACATTTTACTTGCCTTACAGTACTCTGCCTTCAGTGAAATGTGATTCAGTGAAATGAGTTTTCAGTGATTTGAGCTTTCAGTGATTTGGTGTGGATGAATTGAAATTCAGTGAAATGTGTTTTCAGTGAATGAAAGTAGATCCATATAATACACCACTGATATGTTGTGTATTGGAACAGTTATAACACCCTGGGGAAGGTAGTCCTGGGAGGTCCTCAATGCAAGAAGGAAGACCACCGTTATCTGCAGTACATTAATGTGTAGATTGGCCTCTTGCTGAGTCCAAGTTCCTTACTGACTGCCTCAAACAATGTCCCCATCTAAAGACAGAGCATAAGTGGTAATTATGGCTGATGATAAAGAGGAACCAAAAGGTCATCCAGCTAACATGTTTTCAGTATGCAACCACCACTAAAGATGAGTCTTGCATGCTTTGGATATGTGATCTCTCAAGTCCAGATCTTCCTCCAGTTGTGACCACTATACTATGGAACTCCACTGCAACATCCTCATATGAAATAGTCCATTGGGTATGAAGTTGATGGTTGCTATCATCAAACCTAGTATTTTGAAAACCAGATGAACAGGCAGGGCAGACTGGACAAACAGATGACAAGTTACTAATTGTAAGGAGAGTTCCCTGTTCTAGTGAAGCTTCACTATCCTTTTCACATTGTCCAGGTGGCACCTTAAGGATCAGGTTTTGTGATGGTAACAAAGGTTGGTAACAAAGGTAATTTTTTGGGATTGAGTGATATTTCCAAGGACAGACACAACCATAGTAAACAGTACCTTGATTTTTCCAATACTTTTATGGCTGTGTAGACCAGGAGCCAGTTATCTAGATATGAGAAAATATAGATCTCCTAAAGTCTTGTGTATGTTATGACTACAGCCTTGAACTTGGTGAACACTCTGGGGACTCTGGTAAACCCAAATGTCTGGGCTGTGAACTGATAATGACTGGCTTCCAGGCAGAAGTGCAGAAATCTTATGGATGCTTTTGCAATTTTTCTGTACAGGTAGACATCCTGAAGACTTGCTGTGCATCCAGTCCCCTTCTCACAGGAAAAGAAAGATGGTTTGCACCATGACCATCTGAAACTTGGTTTTCTTAATGCATAGATTTAGGCCACTGATGTCTTGGGAGCTAAAAAGAATGTTGAACAAATCCTGGACCCTCTCTAGTTCGATTGGACCTCTTGTATGGCTTTTTTTGCAAGAAGGTTTGCTAATGGTGGAGAAGTTGGCTTTGGTGACTCCAAAAAGGGAATGGTATAGCCTCTTGATGTAATATCTCTCACCCACTTGTTTTGTGTGATGGCTAACTATGTTTGTTCTGAAGGGGATAGATACACCCAACCACCTCCAGAAGGGGACAGTCAGCCAAGGTCTCATTAGTTCTGTTGCTGTATCATTCAGGAAAGTCTGAAAAATCTCTGATTCTGTAAGCAACCTTTGCCTCATGGTGGCTGTAGGAACCCCTATCAGGGAACTGATGAAAAGGCAGTTATTAGGATTTCTTATATCACAGTTCCAGGTTTTCTTTGTTCCTGGAGAAGGATATATGTGGGGCCATGAATCTGACTCAAACAGAAGACAGTGTCTTACCTTCCTGCTCACTTTTGGCTGGCTTCTCTTTTACCTTGTGACAGATGATGCAAGTGAGGTTGTGGATAGACTGGTTTACCCTGCAAATATAAGACTTATATGGCAGCAAAGGGGCTACTACTGTCACACTAAAGAAAAAACTGTCAGATTTTGTGTCGACACAAGGAGTAGCAAATAAATACTGGGAACAATCAGCTTGGAAAGGGGGACTGAGAGGTGCACCAGCAGAGGTGGGACATGGAATAAAAGAAGTGTTGCATAAGCAAGTGCTGTGCTTAAATTAACAAGAAGGCAGCTACCAGCACCCAAGATGAATAATGGGAGGAGAATGGTAAGCAAGGCCTCGTGGAAGTGAGAGGATAGTATGCCAAGACTAAATCTCCAATATGGCCGTAAATAGGAACAGGCAAGCTTGTACAAAGCATCCATGTGAAGGAAGTACAATAACAATGGAGGCTGGAACATTACAGGGACAGGTAACCCTTAAAGAGCCCAGAAAAAACAATAAGGTGGTAGCTATGGATAAATCAAGGTGAAATAAGAGAGAAGGAAGTGACAGAGGAGTGGATTGACATGGAAGAGGAGGTGATTAAAGATGTGCCAGAAGCTCAGAAGAGGAAGAAGGAGAAAGGAGGCACAGAGAGATCCAAAACAAGGCAGATGGAGAAGACCATGAGGACCACAAGTTATTTTATAAAAAGTGACTGTGCAAAATGAGATAGATGTGGCAGTGGAGTCCAGTAAGTACAGGATTTAAGTAGGGGGGTCCCAAGACAAATGGCGCTTTACTTTCATATTCTCCAGCCAGAAAGAAATTAGATGTTTGGAGGAAGATGCAAAGTGATGAAGTGGAAAGATGGAGCAGCTTGAAGGTAGAAGGGGTAAGGTGAAGATGTGTAAGAGAAAAAGATGTGAGCAGCAGTGGTCAGGACTTTAGAAGTGAGTTAAGACTTTTTTTTATATATGATTCAAAAGGCACAGTGTAATTTCTGACTTCCAGTATAGAGAAGAGCATATATTTGCATAATTGTTTAGTCATAAAGATGGACTGCTAGATTGAGATTGATATAACTTTAATTTATGTACTGTTTGTACACAGCATAAGAAGTATGTGAAAGTAATGTTTTATATGGAAACTATTTTGCATTTTGATGATAATTGTTGAAGGGTAAATTTTATAATTTAGTGAATTATATTGTTGAGCATATAAAACCTAGGTAGGGGGATAGAAAAGGGGGATATCCAGTTTTGTACATCTCTGAAATACTATTAGCATCAACATAATTTTAAGCCTGTGGTGTTGGGCCTCATAACACCCCAAGGCAGGCATTAATTACACATTAACGTACACCCTATCGGGTATTATTGCTTGCTTATTATGCTCATCAGTCTGTCATCTGCTTTCAAACTATGTTGATGCTGGTGCTGTTTTCATGCATATCAGACTACTATTATATGATATTTCCAAGACTACTATTATATGATATTTCGAAGACTATTATATAATATTTCTAAGACTACTATTATATGATATTTCCAAGAGTACTATTATATGATATTTCTAAGACTATTATATAATATTTCTAAGACTACTATTATATGATATTTCCAAGAGTACTATTATATGATATTTCCAAGACTATTATATGATATTTCCAAGACTACTGTTATATATTTCCAAGACTACTATTATATAATATTTTCTTCCTACCTTTTATCTGCATATTTCATGTGCATTCACTTTACAAAATACATACATTTGCTACAAAACTTACATTGTATACCTATTGGAAGATGGTATTACCAAGAATAAAACTACTTCTTTAATTTCATTTACTTTTGTTTTGTTTTGTTCTTCCTTTGGCTATTGTATATACTTTTTTTCTAGGGTATGAACCACAGCATGTATCTTGTTTATAATTGTTCCTGATTCTCTTGTCCATCGCTTCAGAGTTTTATAATATACAACCATGATCTAACACATTGTTCAAGCTGTTCTCTGATATGTTTTCTTTTCATTTCTGTAGGCTAGAATATTATCTGGATTTCAATATGAATATCAGTTTCTGTGAAAACACAGACCTTAGCCTTCATTCACTCCCTCTCCTGGTGCAGGGCTATCGTTTCAGTGGTTTCCTGTACTGATTAACTGAATTAATCATGAATTTTAGATTGTATATTTTTTATTAGTGAAAAAAATGTCAGCCTTGTTTGGGTACCATTTGTCTGTGTCATCTACCAAGATATAAACTATGTTATTAAACCTCATTGCCAGTAATATGCAACTTCATAACTTCAAGTTTAACATGCTCAGTTACATTTACTGCAGTTAAATAACTTTAAAATTGTACATACAGTTTTATCAATTTGGACCAAGTAGAGATTGTTCATTATCCAGATGAAATGGTGGCAAGGCTGACTGCTGCACTAAAATTGTTATTTTCTAAACCAGTGTTTAGCTTCAAAATACATTTCTCAGGCTGTGACTATTCTATGTTTGAGTTGTCTTTGCAGGACTTGAGTGATACAGTGTTGCTGTAATTTGATACAGTATATGCATTTTTCCAGTTGGCAGATTTCATCAGTTCTTTGTATTCTTTCCTCTCTAAACTGCCTGACTTACTCATTTGTATAAAAAATAAATTACATCAATTCCTTTGCTCCATATAATCAAAATTTATTTTAATAAAATGATCTGCATTTGTAGTATTTTTAATTATGTCAGTTGCAGTTCTCTGGTTGCCATTTCCATGTGTACAGTACATACCAAGTCAATAGAAGGAAGAAGGTCTTGAATGAGCTTATAATTTAGAGAGAGAATCCCACAATACTAAAACACATTCTTTGTCAAGTACTCTGCATACATTAAACTAAAGAAAAGAATGCTACTGTCAACTAAATCCAGTTTAAAACAGAACTGCCATAACTAACTAACTAACTAACTAACTAACTAACTAACTAACTAACTAACTAACTAACTAACTAACTAACTAACTAACTAATTAACTAACTGAATAAAATATAGCTAGTCTTAATAGGTTCCTAGGTGTGTACTAGGCTAATGGTCCTAGAGCCTTTGCAAGCCTAGCCCATAGGATTACCCTGGCACCGTACCACCCGACCTTAGTTCCTAGTGCCTCTGTCAAGTAGAGCCACTGGAGAGATCCCCAGGGTGAATTTTCGATTTCCCATCCACTCATCAAGTTTTCTCTTGAAGGGGGCCAGTGAGGTGCTCTGTTTGACATATATGGGAAGTCTATTCCATAACATGGGCAGTCTCTGGATTATGAACCTGTCCCTCCAGCACATTCTGTTGATTGTGGTAATGAGGTTGAGGTCTCTGGAGCGTGTGGTGTGGAGGGATTGGGATTTCTTTAGATTTAGCATTTCTAACAGAGCTGGGTCAGGCATGGCTTTGTAAGTCAAGCAGAGATCATCTCTAAGTAGATGATATGAGACAGAGAATAGTTGGAGTTTTTTGAGTCTGTCCATATAGGACAAGTGTTTAAGGCCTAGAATCCTCTTTGTAAAGTACTTTTGCGGCCTCTCCAGTTGTTGCAGGTGTCTAGTAAGGTGCATGCCAAATGGGGCATTGTACTCAATGATTGGCCTAATGAGGGAAGAGTAGAGGGAGACAATGAGCTCTTTCTTCCTGGATGCAAAACCCTTAGTAATGAGATGTGCCACATAGAAGGACTTTCTGACCACAGTGGCAATGTGGTGGTCAAAAGAGAGGTTGCTGTCAACCTGTTTTCCCAGATCTCTTATAATGCCTTCTGTGTTCAGTGGACTACCATCGATGTGGTAATTCATGGGAACCGGGTTTTTCCCAAAGGGGATGATGACACATTTTTTGGCATTGAGCTTAATGCCATGGTTTTGACAGCAGTCACTGATCTCAGTGAGGCCTTTCTGTAGGGTGTCAACATCACATGGGGAGTTAATAATAGCTCCCAACTTGCAATTGTCTGCAAACTTTGTCAGCCAGAGTCCCTTTGTGTTGGCCTGGACTTCAGAGAAGTAAATACCAAACAGGAGAGGACCCAGGACTGAACCCTGTGGGACTCCACTCATGACTGGTCGGCAGTCTGAGTTGTAGTCAGCTACTTTCACACTGTGGGTTCTATCTGTGAGCCAGTTTGCAACCCACCTAGTGATATGGGGTTGATGCCTAGCTTACTGAGTTTTTCTATGATTCCTGAGTGGGGAATGGTATCAAAGGCCTTAGCCAGATCAAGGTAGGCTGTGTGAACCACCTTGGCTTCATCCACAGCTCTAGTGACTGACTCAAAGAAGTAAATTAAGTTGATCAGGCATGATCTACCCTTCACAAAACCAAACTGTGTGGGATCCAGATTTTGGAGATTCCCTATATCCTTGTTTATTAGGTCCATGATGATGCATTCCATAGCTTTGCATATCAAACTCGTTAGGATAATGGGGTGATAGTTCCCAGGGTCTGTAGTCACTCCTCCTTTGTGGAGAGAGGTGACTGTAACAGTGCGCCATTCGGTAGTGACAAAGCCTGAGGTGAGGCTGTGATTGAACAGGGCACACAGGTGAGGTGCCATTTCACTCTGTAGTTCATGTAGTACACAGCCAGGGATATTGTTAGGTCCCATAGCTGTATTCTTAGCCTTGGACAGTGCTGTTTTAACCTGTGCAGCAGTAATACTGGGTGCCTGGCAATCTACTGTTAATGTGATAGGTCCTTTGGAGGGAGAGAGGGGTAAACTACCTAATATATTTTTATTTAGCCACTCGCTTTTGTGCAACTGAGGTACTAGTACACTGCTACACTTACTAGTACACTTCTACATTTGTTAGTACACTGCCACACTTGTTAGTACACTGCTACACTTGTTAGTACACTGCTACACTTGTTAGTACACTGCTACACATTTGTACACTGCTACACTTGTTAATGCATTGCTACATATGTTAGCACACTGCTACACATGTTAGTACACTGCCACACTTGTTAGTACACTGCTAAACATATTAGTACATTGTCACACATATTAGTATACTGCTACACTCGTTAGTACACTGCCACACGTTAGCACACTGCTACACATGTTAGTACACTGCTACACATATTAGTACAATGCCACACTTGTGAGTACACTGCCACACTTGTTAGTACACTGGCATACTTGTTAGTGCACTGCCACATTTGTTAGTACACTACTACACTTGTTAGTACACTACCACACTTGTCCGTACACTACCACAGTTGTTAGTACACTGCTACACATGTTAGTACACTGCCACATGTGATAGTACACTGCTACACTTGTTAGTACACAGACACACATGTTAGTACACTTGTTAATGTCATTAACTGCACTCCATCTAGAAATCTTTATTTGAACTGCATAAGCTAACATTAAATTGCATTTTGGAGTGCGATGTAACAATAAGCAATGCAGACCTTTGACGATGGCCCTTCACTAAGATACAATGAGTCCCATTTCTCCTTCCATTACAAGTTTCTTATATTGAAAGCCGTGGAATATAAAATAATTAAGTCTCAATAACTTCCTGCAGTCATCCTTGGGGAATCTAGCATATTATTATATTCCTGACATGGTAGTTAATTACTGAGGCAGAGGGACACAGGTTGGAGGAGTGATTTTAAAACAACACACTGTTCAAGAATTTTTCTTTTTTGATTTATCTTTTCTGTCCTGAACATTTAATAACTGTACTGCATCAGGAAATATCTAGTTTAATAAGGTGATAGTTAATTTAGTGAGATGGGCCTTTCTGAGTACAGTATAGCATATTCCTTTTTAACGTCTGTTGTAAGCTAACATTGCTGTTTGAATTCTAGAGTGAGTGACATCTAGCAAGCAGATACATTTATGATAAACTGTTTTGTATGCTCTGCATGATTGTTTTTTTTTAATTGTGCTATTCCCAATTCAACATTGTTGAAACACTTTAGAGAACCATTTAAACCAGCATTTGAAATATGTGGCATGCTTTCATTTTTTAGTGCCTTAACAATAGTGGCCCAGCTACTCATAGCTATAGGATGTGGAGGGACCAAGGCCAGTTTACCTGCATTTGGAGGGGATCAGTTTGAAGAGAATCAGGTATACTAATATGTTCATTTCTTCACCTTCAAAAATCTTCAAAGTACAAATCTGAAAAGTTATATATATTGCATTTCTGCCATTTCACACAATATTTTATTCTTTTCAGACATTTCATCATTGTAATATTTTTCTTTTACTTTTCATTCTTAAATTTTGTCTTTTTCTGACAATAAAAATTGTCTCTAATAATATACCTAATTTATCAGATGATTCTATAATTACTTTTCAGCCTACTCTAGACTGTGGATTCAAACTGTTTAATATGTTTTGCACAATATATGTGAAGAATTCACAGTGGATATTCCAGTTACTTGTTAGGCGTATACAAATAAAAGCATTTCATCCAGTGAAATACATCTACCTCTATATGAGGCATTATTTTTAACCAAGAAAGGCTGCAAATTTGCCATTCATTCAGTTTCCTCTAAACAATATTGTGTTCAGGTTTACCAACCACTGTGTTCCATTTTTGCTTATAACCACTGTAGGCCATTTTGAACAAATTATAGAAATCTGGCATTTAACAGATGCTTGTTGAGTTGAAAATCAATAATGTCTCACACAACAAGGTCATTAAATCCTTTCCAAATTGTTTAAGTTTTGAGCTAATAACTCCCCAAACCTTAACTAGTTAATAATACATATGGAAAGTCTTGTTTGTCTTAGACTGATATTATTGGTTAAAGTGCCTCAGATATAATTTTTGCAGAAGGCTTAAGTAAGGATTGCATGGTGTTTGGAATTACTCCCCTTTACCAGACAGACTGCAATACTTTACTTTTCAAGGTGCAAGAAGCAGATACATTTTAGCTTTATGTTATATTAAGAATGCCTTAGTTTTATATGTTCAAATCTGCAAGATCGTTATCTAAAAGTGGTACAGAAGCAGAGAAAGATAAATAATCTGTACCCAGACTTCTCGTCATCTGTAGCGGCGCACAACATACTGCATTTCTGTGCTAACAGCAGCTGCAGGTGACCTGCAATCCCTATAGATATTGCAGGTAAAAATGCCTTATTTCGACAATGGTAATATGAAATGCAAAAGTTTTTAAAACACTACACAAGTATTTGTGTATCTGAAGAATGAACTTTTACTTCTTTAGCCCGCTCTGCTGCTATGTACTGATGCTCTATGATATTACTTGGGGATGTTGCCATATAGAAAAAAATGATCATATGAGTGAAAGTAAAACATCAAAAATGCAAATTGTATTTCTTGCTTTACATAATAAACAATAACTTTATTACCTAGGTTAGACATGTCAATGAAATATAGAATTAAATAGATATGTGAAAAAAATGGTTTACTCTGTAAAGCCCCAACTCCCACATGGGTCAATATAATTTAAGTGAATACTTACTTTGTAGAATCACTATTTGTCAAACCTACATTGTCAAAACCTCTCTTCATCAAATGGCCGTTTCATCGAACTTTCTCACAGGGAAAAGCAACAATGGTCTCAACCATAAGAAATTCAAACTTGTGAAAGTTCAAAATTTGGAGGTAGATCCATATATACTTTAGATATATATATATGGGTGTACTTTTGAAGAACAAATGTTCACTAGTTCAAACTTCAAAAGTACACCCACGCTAACGCGAAAGTGTACTTTCACAAAAGTGCACTTTTGCGAACCCACTAGACCGAATGAGCTAGCAGTCACGGACCTTAGGGTTAGGGCACAGGGGTTAGAGTAAGGGGATAGTTAGTAGGGCTATCCCCTTACCTTGACCCATACCCTAACCCTAAGGTCCGTGAGTATCACACCACAGTGGAGGACTTAGCCCATTTTTCAATGTCCTCCATCTAGTGAGCTTAAGCGAAACTGCACTTTCATTAAAGTGTACTTTCGCTTAAGTGGGATGTACTTTCCCATTTCAAAAAAGTGAATTTTCGTTGTAGGAATTTACACTCATATATATATATATATATATATATATATATATATATATATATATATGGGAAAGGTAAAAAAGTTATATAGATAGACCACAAGAAACACTTAGCCAGGTTAGAGTGTTCACTGTGTAATACCTTAAACTTCCTAAAGTGGGAGCCCATGTGATATATACAGATAAACCCCTAAAGACATACAGTGTTTCAAATACATGGCTTCAGAATGCCTATGATGTCTTACTTATCAAGCCTTTATGGCTACATTTAGGCCAATAAAGCCAATCCCTACTTGCTGTAGACATGCAATGACCTTGTCAGTACAACATATGTGGATTGTTTGGCTATACATTAGAGAGACATAGCTAAAAAACATGTCTGATGCCCATAAACATTATAGCGCCTGCAGAATATCACAAATAACATTCAAGCAAAGAGGAAGAAAGTTATACAGACAAACTATTCAGTAAAAACTGCAAGAAAGAGATGGAGAAACTAGAGTCTTTAATGTGTAACACCTCAAACCTCCTGTAGTGGAAACCCATGTGATATATGCACGTCCTCCCTGTGTTTGCATGGGTTTCCTCTGGGTGCTCCAGTTTTCTCCACATTCCAAAGCTATGAAGTAGGTTGATTGGACACTCTAAATTGGCCATAGGTGTGAGTGTGTGTGTGTGTGTGTGTGTGTGTGTGTGTGTGTGTGTGTGTGTGTGTGTGTGTGTGTGTGTGTGTGGTATGGAACAATAACTGCTGCAGGGCTAGCCACCTGGCTATGTAAACCTTGGCTTTAGGTGACTGTCACAGTTGAAGTGACACCCAGACCCCATGTACAAAAATGGGAAAAGGGGCTGTAGCTGGATGTCTGGATATGCAAATAGCTCCTTAAGGACATACAACTGTTTCAGCTACATGTCTTCAGAATGCACACGACTTTTTACTTTTTAAGCCTTTATGAGTACATTTAGAACAGTAATGCTAAACCCTACTAACTGTAGACATGCCGTATTTTGGACTTTTTGTAACCTCATCAGCATAGCATAAGTGAATTACTTGGCTGTTTTCTAGAAATACAGGGCTAAAACAGTCTGATTCCTATAAATATTAAGTACCTGGAAAAGAATCCAAACAGTATACAAGTAATGTGTAAAAAGGTTACACAGACAAAAAATTCAGTAAAAACGGCAAGAAAGACTCAGTCTTTATTGTGCACTACCTTGAACCTCTTGTAATGGAGGCTCATGGGATATATGCAGATAGGCCCTTAACCAATGTTTTAGATACATGGCTTCAGATGTAGATTATAAAATTTATTTTCAAACACACCAGAATATAGATATCGTTACAAAATATTATGCAAAACAGTCCTGATCCCCAAAGTGGGTGTTAAATTGTACTAGTAACATCCAAGTAACTTTAGACACTGGAATTAAATAAGATTGTATTGAAAAATAGCTATTCAGTCTGGACTCAGACAAAAACAGGGAGAAGGTGGAATTAATAATAATGACCTGAGAAGACTTTAGTATGGACTTATAGCACCATTATATCTGTTGTACACCAAGTCATTTAAGTATGAGGAGATTTCTCAAGATAGGATAGTTGCACTTGTAAGCCTATCTTTAAAGGGAAGTGGAACAGAAGAAACCCAGAGTAATATAAACTCAAATGTTTACTTTCTTGTTGTGGAAAATAATGGAGAATGTTATTTTTGGATAAACTGTTAAAATTGGAAAAAAATTGGAACTAGAAATCATATATTGCATGCATTTGTTGAAATCAGATCTATAACTACCTGTAACATGATATTCTATAATATAGCAACAGCTATAAATGAAAAGGTGTGCTGTAATGTACTTTATATAGATTTAACTTCAGTCTTAGGGTTATACACAAAACACTGTAGATCAAAAGCTGAAGATTTGACATTAAGGAGAAGGTCATTAACTATTTTCATTGTGATTTTCTGTTGTGATTTCGTCTGAAGTTACTAAACTTTTGAGAATGGTTTTTGATTTTGCCACCATCTGACTGAACTGCAAAATATGTTTTAGAAGCTAAATTTGTGATATTTGTGACAGTTATGCTAATACAACCATGTTTTATTTTTTAAGGCAATTGAAAGAGACACATTCTTTTCTGCATTCTTCTTGGCTCGAAATTTGGGAAAACTAATATCAATACTTATCGCCCCTTTGCTAAGAGGTGAGTAATATTTTGCAATGAAATGAATAAAAGAAGATAAACAAAAAGAAAAGAAAAGAATGTAGAGAAATAGTCTGCTTAAAAGTTGTATCAGCAGTATAAAAATAGGAATAGTACTCTTACCAACGGTGAGTTGGATTTGGGAATTACTACGTCACCCTGATGCTAGAAGTATGTGTGTGTGTGTGTGTGTGTGTGTGTGTGTGTGTGTGTGTGTGTGTGTGTGTGTGTGTGTGTGTGTGTGTGTGTGCATGCACGTGTTTATGTGTACATATACAGTTTCTGTAAAAAGCATACTATATACATAATGGTGCCATATAGCATACATACATGTATTCATTTATTAACTGAAGTTACCAAACAAAAAATAAAATCAAGGAAAAATAAACTGTGCCAGATTCATTTATGCCTGCACTATGTATACACTAAGTGTACGTGATCAGTATTCAAGAACATTCATACAACATTTCTGTGCTGTCTATTCACTCAGAAAGTAAGTCTATGCTTTGTGGTAACATTTATGAATCCCTCTAGATACTTAAGATGGCAAGAAAATGAGTAGGGATTCTAAAATTAGGAAGAAGAAGGTGGGAGTTATGCTTGTGTTGTCTATTCACTCAGAATAGTGTACACTTAGTGAAGGCATTCATTAATCTGGCCCAATAACAATCGCTGCTGGCTGGTTTTAAACTTGTATAGAAGATTCTTTTTACTTTTAAAAGTAATCCTCTGCTAAGGGTTGAATCCTACATTTCCTTCTCTGAAGGGATACCCACAGTATCCAAATTAAGTTTTAGCTAAAGTAGTTATGCGGCCCCTAGAGGTTTTAGTAAGATAGATGGAGTTAACTCTAATGAGAGTTAACTGGCATAGTAAATAAACAAAAATATCTGTATAGACAGATAGACAGACAGATAGAGCATTAGTTCCTAGCCTGAGAGAAATTCACACCTCGTGACACCTACAGATTTTCTGGCTGGTTAGCTTTAATCTGAGCTAAAATCCTGTAAAATGCAGTTTTGCATCCTACCTGTAAACAAATATATTTCAAAAACCATAAAAGTTATAAAAAAGAAGTTAATATACAAAAGTTCTTCAGAACACACATCTTCACAATGATGACATTAATATGTCAACTGAACATTTATTTACTTTAATTTGTTAACTATGGTAGAGCACTCACGACAAAAGACCAATTTTCAGAGAAGCAAAGAAACAAAAATATGTATATACTTACATTTGGTAAGGTAAACACTGCACACAATATGAAGCTGTCACACAAGTGTAGGAATATAAACACACACACACACACACACACACACACACACACACACACACACACACACACACACACACACACACACACACATACACACACACATATATAGATAGATAGAAAGATAATATAGACAATGTAACCTAATACCAAGGAAGTGTAGTTTTCCAGCTTTAAGCGTAGTACAGACTTTCCTTATGTAAGAACAAATCATCAAAATGGGAAAACTAGTTGTACAGGAATGACTGCTCTAGATATTAATATATGAATTACTAAAATGGGCTGCCACAACTTCGTAAGATCCATGTCAAACATCACTCTGCATTCTTAGTGAAAATAATAAAAAAAAATATTCAAGCTGGAATTGCTTGTTTAAAACAGGGTTTATTAAGTTAAAACAGAAATGAGCGTTTTTGCCCTTGTCAGAGCTTCATCAGATCTATGTAAAACAAAGTAGTAAAAAGTAATATATACTTTTCTATTTTCCATTTTGCCATATAAATTACCATGTAAATTACAATTAAGGCTTTATTCCAATAACAGTTAAACAGATCACATTCAATGACAGTGATTGGAGGTGTGATACATTCACAGTTTGCATCTTTATTTTGATTGGTGCTGTTAACTTATTATCTAAGTACAAAGTCACTGGCTATCGGGTTGTTGATCATTGTGCTAGGTATAATGTCAAATAACAATGCAGGCATCAGGTCCTGCATTTTTACTACAGTAATACAGTATATAATGCAACAGATGGCAGTGAGACTGTTCTCTGTGATGTGAGAGTGGGGGAGAATGATGGTTAACAGAATTCAGAAATTAATCTGCTGCTAAGGGCAGAGGTACAATTAGGATTTAGCAACTGTGTGTGAGTCTAGAAGCATCAAAGAGCCAGGAGAGCAAAATGCCCTCAGGGCTAGTATTAAGACAAGATAAAATAGAAAAAAACAAGTGTGAAGGTGTGTGTGTGTGTGTGTGTGTGTGTGTGTGTGTGTGTGTGTGTGTGTGTGTGTGTATGTGTATGAAGATTACCAAACTCAGAAAAAAATAGGCAGGAAGGGTCGGAGATGGGCCACACATAAGGACATTTTTATGCAAAACCAATATGTAATATGTATTATGTATATCCATCCATTTACATATATAACATATGATCTCTTTGTTGTTTTCTGCAATTGGAGCTACTTTGGCTTCTGCTCTTATGTCCTCATTTCTTCATCTGTCCCACACTGTGCATCCTACCACCCTTCTCAGGCACTTCATTTCCATCACCTCTAGCTTCCTCATCTGCTCTGCCTTTACTGTCCAAGTTTCTGTACCATATAGTAGTACTGGTTGCACCACTGTCTTGTACACCTTATTTTTCAGCTTTTTTGGCATTCTTCTGACATAGACTACACCAGCGACTCTATGCTAGTTGGCTGCAGCCCCTCTGATTCCAGCTCTGACCTTTTCATTCGGACATCCTTTCTCCTCAATCACCCTTCCCAGATACTTGGAGCTATTACCTGTTCTACTATTTTCCTTTCTATTGCAAATCTCAGCTTCTTCTGATTTCCCCAGTTTGCTGCCATTACCACTGTCTTATCTCTGCTTAGTTTCCTCCCATGTACCTCCAGTTTTGCATTCCATTCCCCTATCCTTTGCTAAAGTTTTTGCTCAGAGTCTGCCTGTAATGCCACATTATCTGCATACAACAACTTTGTTGATCTGTCCCCTCTGACCTGGTTGCTAATGCAGTTCCTCACCAGTATGAACAGCAGTGGTTTCAGAGCTGAACCCTGGTACACACCCACTTCTATGGGGAAACCCTATGTGAGACCAAACACTGTTTGTACTTGAGTCATTGGGTGCTTGTATATATCCTGCCCTAATTCTACCAGTGTTTCTTGGACTTCAAACCACTGCAATACTGCCCAAATCAGCTTTTTTGTGACCTTCTAATATGATTTCTCCAAGTCTAGGTATGCTCAGTTGGACTCTTTCCTCATCTCTACCTTCTTCTCAGCTATCTTTCTCACTGCAAACTTGGGTCAGTTGTGCTGCATCCTGATCTGAATCTGAACTGCTCATCTCCCATCTTACATTCTACTACTCCTCATATCCATTAATCAATCACCCTCTCCAGAACTTTCATGTAATGTGACAGGAGTCTGATGCCTCAGTACTGCCCACAGTTGTGGATGTCCCCATTGTTCTTGTACACTGGCTTAAGGATGCTTATTCTGCAGTCATCTGAGATACGCCTTTCTCTCCACACTACTATGAGTACCCTTGAGAGCCACTTCTCTCCAATCTCACCCAGCATCTTTATCATATCTGTTGTGACTTCATCTGAACCATCTGCTTTCTCCTGACTTCATCTTCCTTAGTGTTGTTCTTACTTCTTCTAGGGTGGGCTCTCCTCTTCTCTCATTGTAGGCTATATCTGGGGCAGTACAGCTTCTGTGGAGTTTTATTCATTCAGAAGCTGCTGGAAATACTCCTTCCATCTGCCTTTGATGTCCTGTGAACTGGTGAGCAGGTTGGTACTGGCATCCCTTATGAAGGGTGTCTGACTATATTTTTAATCTTTCTGTCTTTGCCTTGCAACCTGATATAGCCACCTACTGAGTCACTTTCCAGAAGCTGGTAGAGTGCCTCTGATGCCCTGTTCTTTGCTAATGCAATATATATAGACAGGTTGACATTCGTGTACATAAATAGACCCATACACACATATACAGTGGATATAAAAAGTTTACACACCCCTGTTAAAATGCCAGGTTTTTGTTATATAAAAATGAGACCACAATAAATAATTTCAAAACTTTTCCCACCTTTAATGTGACCTATAACCTGTACAATTCAATTGAAAAACAAACAAATCTGTTAGGGGAAAATATAAAAAATAAAAAATGTACAATAAGCTGGTTGCATAAGTGTGCACACCCTGAAACTAATACTTTGTTGAAGCACCTTTTGATTTAATTACAGCATTCAGTCTTCTTGGGTACACACCTGCCATCAATTAAAGAGACTCTGATTAACCCCAAATAAAGTTCAGCTGTCGTAGTAGGATTTTCCTGACATTTACTTGGTTGCCTGCTACAGCAAAAGCCATGGTTCACAGAGAGCTTACAAAGCATCAAAGGGATCTCATTTTTGAAAGGTATCAGTCAGGAGAAGGGTACAAAAAAATTTCCACAGCATTGGATATACCATGGAACACAGTGAAGACAGTCATCAAAAATGGAGAAAATATGTGACAACAGTGACACTGCAAAGAGCTGGATATCCCTCCAAAATTGATGAAAAGACAGGACAAAAACTGGTCAGGGAGGCTGCTAAGAGACTTACAGCAACACTGAAGGAGCTGCAGGAATTTCTGGCAAGAACTGGTTATGTACGACATGTGACAACAATCTCCCATATTGTCCATATGTCTTGGGCTATGGGGTATGGTTGCAAGATGGAAGCATTTTCTTACACAGAAAAACATCCAGGCCTGGCTAAAATTTGCAAAACAATTCACTGAGTCTCCCAAAAGCATGTTGGAAAATGTGTTATGGTCTGATGGGACCAAGGTTGAACTTTTTTGGCCACAATTCCAAAAGGTACGTTTGGAACAAAAACAGCACTTCGCATCACCAAAAGAACACCATCCCCACAGTGAAGAATGGTGGTGGCAGTATTATGCTTTGGGGTTGCTTTTCTTCAGCTGGAACTGGGGCTTTAGTCTAGGTGGAGGGAATTATGAACAGTTCCAAATACCAGTCACTTTTGGCCCAAACCTTCAGACGTCTGTTAGAAAGTTGAAGATGAAGATGAATTTCACCTTTCAGCATGACAATGACTTCAAGCATACATCTAAATCAACAAAAGAATGGCTTCACCAGAAGAAAATTAAAGTTTTTGAATGGCCCAGCCAGAGCCCAGACCTAAATCCAATAGAAAATCTGTGGGGTGACTTGAAGAGGGCTGTGCACAAGAGATGCTCTCGCAATCTGACAGATTTGGAGCACTTTTTCAAGAAAGAGTGGGCAAATATTGCCAAGTCAGGATGTGCTATGCTAATAGACTCCTATCCAAGAAGACTGAATGCTGTAATTAAATCAAAATGTTCTTCAACAAAGTATTAGTTTAAGGGTGTGCACACTTATGTATGTTTTTTATTTTTTATATTTTTTCCCCTAACAGATTTGTTTGTTTTTCAATTGAATTGTACAGGTTATAGGTCACATTTAAGGTGGGAAAAGTTTTGAAATGATTTACTGTGGTCTCATTTTTTGTATCTCAAAAACGTGGCATTTTAACAGGGGTATGCAAACTTTTTATATTCACTGTATCTACATAAAAATAGTGAATGCATAGCACTCGGAGTGCTCCCTTGATTCAGTCTGTACAACAATATGACAGTTTTCCACTTCCCCTTCAAATACTGCTGGTGCATACACAAATGAACATTCTCTTTCTCTGACACAACTAGGTTTAGCAAAATGAATGCCCTGGTGTGTGTATCTCTGTCAGAATAAGCTGCTTGTATAAAAATATTGTACTCTTGCTCAGATATTCTCCAATTCTCTGCAATATTCTGATCAAATGCAAGTGTATCTGGTCTGCAAAATGCCTCTGCCATATCAACACATACCAGTGAAGACTTTTGCAAGTGTGCATATACACACACATATACATATGCCAGACATTTATGCCACTACTTGTAACTATACCCAGTAGCACAACAAGCCTCTGAATAACTGAACTTTGTAAAATAAGTCTCCCAGGCACAAGAATGCTCTTGAAATCACTGTACTGTAAGAAATCACATCTTATCAGTGTAAGAAACATCTCAAAATAACTGCACTGTGTGAATAAACTGAGCAGAATAAGTTCAGAATAAAAAAAAATTTGAAATAACTGCACTTTGCAAATAAACAGTACACAGCACACTGAAACTTTCCCAAAATGGCTGTACTTTGCTAAATAACTCCGTACAGTATAAGAACTCTCTGTAATGGCAGCACACTGCGAATAGACATACCCAGCACAAGAAACTTTTCAAAATGGCTGTATTTTGACTGCACTTTACAAAACAGTTGTACTTTGCACACAAATAAACTCTTTGTAATAAATGCACAGTAATAAGCACACACTGTAAGCACTTTCACACTGTTTGAGATACTTCAAATAACTCTAGTTATGCCCTGAATAGCTTCAATCAATGCAAAACAGTAGTTTATGCCAAAACACAGTAAATTGCCAAAAAACATGCAGTCACCTTGCTTTATTTATGCTTAATGTGCCCTTTTTTTCCCTTATTATATTAATTTTGCTCATTTAATCTCTTTTCATGCCCATTGTACTTTTCTTGTGCTCGTTTTACTCTAAACATGCCCGTTTTGCAATTCCAACTTAATTCTAAACCCCTTATGTGCTTTTCTGATAATCATTTTATTAAATATCTTAATTTTAAACATTTAATTTAATTAATAAACTTTTTGTACCTCATGCTTGCTTAATAATGCATTCTGTGCCCTTGTAATGCTCCATTTTATCTTTTTGATAAAATAAATAATTTGTGCAAGTTTTCATTACCTTTAGTTCATTTCTGGCCCTTTTTTGTACTTGGTTCACTTAGTTTACCTTCATTGTTAATTCTGCACCTCATAGCTTTGAAAAGCAGTCTCTGGAATCTCACTTCTGACATCATGTCACTGGTCTGGTCAGGATAAAACAGACTAACATCTGTGGGTTCTGTTCAAGCAGCTTTATTATGTGCAAACACATCAGGATTGAGGCTTAATAACTTTAACTTAGATAAACGTATAAACAAACTAGCTATCACACTCATATATGCTCACTCTCCAGCTGCACTCTCAAAATGGCACTGAAGCTATCAAGTGCTTGCTATATATACACATGTGCTATCCTTGAAATGCTTCTTAAAGGTACAACACACAAACATTATTCTACAGTTGTGTTAAGTAAATACATGTATCTAAGCTTGTGCTCACCACAAAACTATTATTTTAAGTGACAGATAAACAGGCCTATGTTATTATTAGAGACAAAATCAGGGGAGACAAATTGATTGAATTACAGTGGTTTGGACATTGTTTTGTGTTGCACGTGCTCAGTAAATTAATATGCCTTACATTAAAGTTTGTGGATATAGACATATAACTGTCAGGCATGTAAACATATGCTGTATGACTGCAGGGGAGACTGATGGTGTAAAGACTTGGTAGGGACTTTCAGGAAAAAAAAAATGGTAATTCCACTGTTTTCTATACCTACAGAGTAGGGAAAGTAAAAGCAGAATGTGGGACTTCTGCTATAAAATCCCCCATTAAGCCAAAGTTCAACAATGCAAAAAAAAAAAAAATTTATTTATTTTACCTTTGGTTACCGGGAAAGTCCGACTGGACACAAGCCCTTTTTCAGTGAAGGCCTGGGGAAAAAAGCTCCACATGAGCAAAACTATATAAAATACAGATAAATCAGCAGTATACAGTTAGATAAAGGGAACATATAGAATATTAACAGATGCAATTTGTATTAGGTAACATAAAATATACACATAAGATAAATCACTAAAATACATATGATTGAGCATGCATATAGAGACTATTCAGAAATATCATATGTTAGAAAACAAATAGGACAGCTTATAAAATCATGTTCATTCAGACAAGGAATAATAGTGTAACAGGCTATGGTGATGGAGAACGATGAGGAGAGAATCAGAGCTACAAAGCTGAAATTGAGGGTAGCTAAGTTAGAGATAAGAACTAGCTAAGATTGCTACAGGAGCAGAGCCATGTATTAACCAGGTGAGTCTTTCGAATTTTTTTAAACTGCACTAAGGAAGAATTGTATGATATATAGGTGAGTAATGAATTCCATATTTTTGGTATAAAGTTAGAGAAGAGGGATTCAGCAGCTGTATTATTGACTTTTGTTATATCTAGAAGGAACTTATTACTGGCGTGGAGAATTCTATTACTGGAATAAGGGTGTAGTAGATTTTGGAATGCAGAGATTTTCTATGGCTGATGCAGGATTTTATGGGCCGAGGTCAGTTGATTGTAGAACTGATGCTGAGGAAGTTCCAACCAGTTAAGTTGCGTTACAGCTGTATAGTGATATGACCTATAAGGAGAGCCAGTGGCCAACCTGGCTATTTTGTTGTAACAGGACTCGAGTTTGGCTAAGATTAATAAGAATTGGAGAAGCACAGAGAAACGTTGAGAGGAGATGAGTGAGTGCAATAGAGGACTTAGTGTTTTTAGAGAGAAATTGCTGATTCTGTTTAGAACCCCTAGTTTTTGTGCACTTTCTTTATGGTCTCAGAGATGTGAATATCAAATTTCAAATTACTATCAATCTGTACACCTGAAAGTTTGGTGCGAGTTACAGAAGAGATAATGGTTTTATTCCTGGACATAATATTAAATGAGGGGTTTTGTGTAGTAGATCTTGTAGGCTGGAAGAGCAGGAGTTTAGTTTTATTAGGATTCAGAATTAGTTGGAAATTAGTAAACCATGTATCAATAGAAAGAAAGGACTCTTGTGATAGTGTATGGAGCTCCTGTAAGGAAGAAGCAGCACATATAAGTGGGAATCATCAGCATATTGGATGACAGAAGTGTGTAGAGTAGAAGTGGGGAGATTGTTAGCAAAACGTGAAAACAGCAGGGCTCCTAGGATGGAACCTTAGGAAACTTCTAGAGTAACTGAAAGAAGAGGGGAAGAGGTCCTGCTGCCATTGAACTGCCTGCTAACATCCAGATAAATAGCTTTAGAATCAGGCAATAGAGGACTGACTGAGATTTAGATCAGGAATAACTTTATTAAGTTTATTATGCAAGACCATGTCAAAGGCCATAGAAAGATTAAGAAAGATAGCAGATACAGATGTTCCATTGTTTCTGTGGTGGTTTATTGAACTGGTGAAAAACATTAGAGCAGTGGTAGTGCTATGGAAGAGGCGGAATCAATGCTGAGTGTTTGACAAAAGTTTATCAGTATTTAAGTCCATAATTAGAGTATGTATACATCTCTCTAGGATTTTGAATAGAGGGGACAGAATAGCAACTGCGCGGTAACTGGCCAGCTCTGTAGATGTACCCCCTTTGTGCAGTGGAATAATATAGGAAGTTTTCCAAATTATAGGGACTTAATTTATCAGACATGGATCTGTTAATAAGAATGGCTACTGGGTAGGGGATTATTTAAACATCCGTTTGCAGAAAGTTGGCTGGTAGGTTAACTGCAGCCAATGTTGTTGGCTTTAGATTTTTGATCATTTTTTTATTGTATCTATGGATACAGGCTAAAATGTAAAGGTGTTGTTGTTATTGTATGACTTGGTTGGTTCCTTGGAGGGAGAGAGGTCCTGGGTATTAGATAGGGCTAGAATGGTCTCAGTGAAGTATTTACTGAATTGAGTTGCTATGTTATCTGTGGTGTCTATAGTAGTTGGGGAGGGTGTACTAGATTTACCTAGAATGAGTATGTTATTAATGGCTGCCCAGAACTTTTGAGGGTTGTTTAGATGTCTCATTTGTATGTTGTGGTAGTTATTAATCTTATCTAGTTTAACTGCTTCCTTTGCTTTATTTCTGAGCTCTAGGTAGGCCTGTTTTGAGGCTTGAGACCTCCCAGTTGTATGCCATTGGTCCCAGGCTTTGTCCTTAGTTTTAAGTAGAGACCTGGTTTCTTTACTTAGCCAAAGAGCAATGGTAGATTTGATTCTGATTGCTCTGAGAGGAGCATGTGAGTTCAAGATATCTAAAATGGGGGAGTTGAAGTATTTAACAGCTTCTTCTAGGTAAAGTAGCTTGAGTGGTGCCCAGTTGCAACTTTTTAGGGCAGATATGAAGTTGCTGGAGTTAAAGTTTCTTTGGTTTCTTATTAGACATAGGTAATATGTTTTGCATGATGCATATGATGCCTTAGTAGAAAGGTTGGTAGATTGTCACTCAGGCCATCTGGTAGGCAGCAAGAATAAGAGTTGTTGTCGGCTGGTCTATTTATCAAAATCCAGTCAAGGATTGATTGCCTCTTGGATGACTTGTCTATTCTTGTAGGAGATTGGATGAGTTGATCAAATCCATGAAGGTTAATATAATTTGTGTGGTTTTGAGAGCTGCAGGTAAGCCGATCAATGTTAAAATCACCCATGATGATAATTTCCTGTAGGAGTGCATTGGAGGTCCAGTGCAGTAAGTTTTTCAAAGTGGATATATTGTTTCCAGGTAGGATGTAGCACCCAATTATATTCAGTAAGATTGCGGAAGTTGTATCCTGGAGCTAGTATTTATTAATAAAGCTCCTAATATTTATATTTAGTAATAATAGATCAGCTGCTCTCCTATGGAGGTATAGAATGGCATGGGAGTGATTGGGGTATAGGGTGGGTGGGATGATTGGAGTATTTGACGGTCCAGGACTGGGATGAATGTCTCCACTGAGACAGAGTTTCGATGGTATGAAGATTATAGTTTTTATAATTTTTGCGATGTATTTATCATACCTCAGGGAAATTGTGGTGGGGTGGTGGTGAGGTAGTATTTTGAAGGGAGTATATTGAGTGGGAGATGGGTTAAAGAGAGAAGAGGAGATTGGGAAATGCCTGGAAATGGTATAGTGAGAGATTTAGCATAGCAGGGAATAGATTCTACTAGGTCAACATGATATGAGGTAAAGTGGGCAACTGATGACAGTATTGCTAAAGCAGCAATGTATATCAGGAGCATATTGTTGTCATGTAGATTAGTGGTGTTTGTAGGTAGTAACTACTTTTGCTTGATATGGTACTGTTATGAGGCTGTGGAATTAATAAGTAGCTATCTTGTGTGAGAGTGTGTGATTAATTGAGTGTTATGGGGAAGGTGGGTTATTAGTTATGTAGGATTAAGTGAGATACAACAGCTTACTCAATAGAGCAGTGGCAGTGTTGGAGCCGGGGACATCTAGAGTAGTCTGTTTAAGATATTCCTTTACTTTAGTGTAATTTAGCTATAAGAACTTTTCTATCCTTTATCTGTTGTGTTCAGTAGTAACTTGGTCACAGTATTCAGCTGCTAAGTCAACTACTGTCAACATATGTATTCTTTCTTGTAAGGAAAACAGAACTGTTGGAGAATTATTCAATTTCACTTATAACTGTGTAGTAAGAAGTAGACACATTTTGACAATTTTAAATACTGCAGCTGAGTTGACTGTGAAGATGTTGTTTTGAATGAATATTTAGACTAAGGTACCTTTGACTAGCTTTGAATATGATATAGTTTTGTAAAATGACTATGCTTGGCAAAGACTTAAAAAGATATATAATTATTGCATACAATGTTGTAATATGGGATACAGTAGTTAGGCTAATTGTCAAGTATTTGTTAGAGAAACTGTTTGGGAACTGAAGGTACACTGATATTAGGGAAGTAGATCTGAGATAGTGGTAGAGACCTTGTTAGTAATATTAAGTATAGGTAGTCTGGGGGGGTTAGGAGGATGGAGATGGGTTGGGAGTGGGTAGATGGATGGATGATATAGAAGGGCTGTGATTGCGGTAATAGTGTGAGTCGCAGTGGCTGTGGTGTATAAGTGTAGGTGTTTTTGGGATGGGTGGGATTTGGAGGTAGGTGGAAAAAGTGAGCCAGAGCGAAGTGAGGGGGGAATAGAGAGGGTTGAACTACAAGGCCGACTAGCAACCAGCAAGAACACTCAGTCACCTATAGTGCCATGCCCCAGGTCAGTGCCTTTAGATGGTGACTCAATGCTTTCGAACCCTTTGATAGTTGCAACACAAGTAGTGATTTGAATTGAATTTATTGGGACATTAATCGACGTAGGAGAAACTTTTATATAAGGCTAGGGGAAGAGGGGGACATAAACTATAGTGTCAGAATAGTGTTCACACCAACTACCTTCCAAAATTTAATCTTTTGCCTTCAAATGTTAAAAAATTAACCAGAAAGATGTTAGGACCAACACTGCAGTCACTTTAAGTCTAATTTTAATTGCTTGATGCACGATCATTTTTTTTTTTTTTTGAGAGAAGCCAAGTGAGTTCCAGGCACTGAGCTCGTGGGGGAAACCCTCACTTTACAATATATGAGAAGCTATAAACAGAGAGAAAAAAACAATAAAAAAACAGTTTAAGAGAGTGGGTTAGATAGTGGGCAATAAGAACTGTCTGTACATGGGGGGACAGTACACCAAAAAGAACCAAAGTACGTATACAGCAATTAGTCAGTAGCACACAGGAGACCAAGTTGATACTGAACAAGAATGCTAACTGTACGAACTGCAGTTAAATAAGCAGGTTACATAAACACATTAGATAAGCAGACAGACTATTAACTGGGCAGTTGAAAGCAGCAGTCTAAATGAATAATATTTCTAGGATTGACTCCAGCTGAACAACTGATGCGTGAAGTTAACAATTAGCAGCCGGCATCTTAATTTACTACATTAACTGAACGATTCCATTTCCATATCTACAATCATGACAGTATTTAAAACTTATAAGCAATTAGAATTTACTGCAGAAGTGTAAATATGGGATACAATCACTACTTCAACAATAGTATAGTAATCCAGAGAATTGTAATGTTAACCAAATGAACCATGGCATCGGGTAATGTGATTGCAATACTCTAAACATTATGATAAAGATTCAGTGCTGCAGCTCCAAATACAGTTTACTGTTCTCTCTATTTCAACTGTTATCCAAAATGAGCTGGAATATCGCTTGTTACGACCACGCTCCTCTAATTAGGCATTGAGGTATAGATTTAGTGACACAACAGTATCAACATAATTATGCTCATTTAATCTGAGGCAGTCTAAGCATTTAGATTCAGGTTTAGAGATGCAGTATTGAAAATAGATTCTGCTCCTTTACATCAAAGACAGACAAATACATTGAACAAAATGAATACTGTCGACAAGAATAAAGGTAGATAGTGATATGGACTTACATGGTGAGTACACTAGAACGGGACACCAAAACAAATGTCGTCCAACTAACTGTTGTTTAAAAATGGCACCCTTTGATTCAGGGCAATAAATAAACTCCATCCAAACTCTGTAAGGGGGAGGGGCAGATTTCCAGCTGATTCAGGATTGCGAGACTTGAGGTATACTGAGAACCGAACCATGAGGCTGATCAGCAATCAGCAAGAACAATCAGTTACCTACAGAGCCATTCTTCAGGTCAGTGCCTTTAGATGGTGACTCAGTGCTTTAGAGAAGCCAAGTGAGTTCCAGGCAGTGAGCTCATAGGGGAAACGCTCGCTCTACAATACAAAAGAGGCTTAAGCTTAAATCGCTTGACGCACAATCTTCTTTTGGAGAGAAGCCAAGTGAGTCCCAGGCAGTGAGCTCATGGGGGAAAGTCTCACTCTACAGTATATGAGAGGCTTAAGTTTAAATCGCTTTACACATAATCTTTTTTTGTTTGTTTCTTTTTTGGAGAGAAGCCAAGTGAGTACCAGGCAGTGAGCTCGTGGGAGGAAACTCTTGTTCTACAGTATATGAGAGGCTTAAGTTTTAAATCACTTGAGGCACAATTTTTTTTCTGTAGAGAAGCCAAGTAAGTTCCAGGCAGTGAGCTCATGGTGGGAAATTCTCGCTTTCCAGTATATGAGAGGCTTAAGTTTCAATCGCTTGACACACAATCTTTTTTGGAGAGAATCCAAGTGAGTTCCAGGCAGTGAGCTTGTGGGGGGGGCTCTCACGCTAGAGTATATGAGAGGCTTAAGTTTAAATCACTTGACACACAATCTTTATTGTTTTTTTTTTTTTTTGGGAGAGAAGCCAAGTGAGTTCCAGGCAGTGAGCTCATAGGGGGAAACATTTGCTCTACAGTATATGAGAGGCTTAAGTTTAAATCACTTAACACACAATCTTATTTTTGGAGAGAAACCAAGTGAGTTCCAGACAGTGAGCTTGTGGAGGAAACTCTTGCTCTGAAGTAAATGAGAGGATGGTGAGTACACTAGATCGAACGTCGAAACAATGAGGTTCTACACCAGGCCCTCCATTTCCATGGATGACAGCTTTTTGGGTGCTGCCTCCCTGTGATTTTGGTATGTCAGTGCCTGCAATGAAGAGCATGTGTAGGGTCAATGTGGGGGCACCGGTGAGTACCACCACAGTCAAAACAGAGTGAGTGAGTAAGGGTGATACAGGGTCTGCATATTGACCTACAGGAGTACATGTTCCATATGTGTCATTGTTTGGATAGACCCAGTCATACTCTGCAAAGTGCAATGTCCTGTCAGGCTCACAAGCCAGGGGTGAAGGGCTATCTATCAAGCCAGACCACTTGTACATCCACAGATGGTAACAATCATGGCCATTGATGACCAACATCCTGCTCCCACAGTGCTAACACCTCCATGTATACATCTGTTTTGAGGGAATATATATATCCAGCACAGGACGTCTCTGTGGCTGTGGCATGTCTTATAGCAAACCCAACTCACAGTCGTGCAGCAAACTAGCATTTAGAAAGGGTCATGGCACATCTAGTGAAACAGCTAGCAGCTCTTGTGTATGAGGGCATACTCGGGATGCTGAAACCTCTGCAATGAATGCCCTGGACTTGTCCAGTGTGTCAAGCCATAATGCTGCAACTACTGCTGATGCTGTGTTCCAGCAGACCCACACTTGTAACACTACAGTTTCCAATATATCAGACAAATCCACTGAAAATAGTGCTTCTTGAAGAGGTTTACATTAAAGCCCCCACCTCCACTCATCAGTGGCAAGACATACAACAGCATGCTTTATTTTCATAATCTTCAGCAATTGAACTATTCCCTGTGAAAGACATCCACTCCTGTGCTCCCTTCCCAGCATGTGCAAATGATGATAACTGTGCCCTTCCCTTTGTACATTGTTACGTGGGCTGCACATGTCTGATGCACAGCCTGGTGTTAGTTTTATGTGCATCAGTTTTACAGTTGTGTATCTGCTATACTCTTGTTTGCTCTGTTATGAAGCTATGTGCAAGCCACTGACTGTTTGCTAGTGCCACTGCATTCTGTGACCACTTCTGTCTGGCATGATCACCCCATGCTGCTGGATCTTCCACTGACTCCTCCACTGTCTAATGTCCTGGAGGCTGCTGCCTATGGAAGTGTCTACCCTAATGTTGCTGCTTCCTAAGTATGATTCTGTGTAACACTGCACACATATACACTGTTTATGCACATGTGCCAAGGTCATACTGCAGGACATCATTGGATAAATCCAGGCAGCAAAAGACTGCCTTCACCAGCTCAAAAGCTCACTCAGTAATGTTCCTGGTTTGTCATTGGGCATGGTTGTGCACCTGGTCTGTTTAATTTTGTGGATTTTTTTATGGTGTCATGAGCCACAGTTCCAGTGCTATTGGTACAGGTCACAGGTGTGTCATATGTGGGAGTCTTGATAACTATCTGGGTGGATTGCATACTTATTGTAGTTGACACCCTGTGTGTTACAGAGTACTGCTAGTTGATGGAGTGATACCTTTTTATGTACCATCTTCCTATTTCACTAGGTGGGGCCTTTATTTTAATATTGGTAAAATCTATGGTTCTCAGTACAGCAGGGAAATGGGTTAAATCATAGAAACCCCACACAGTATGGGTTCTTTCCTCTGCTGTATGTGAGAGCCACACATTCTTTCCCACATGCTGAAGCATGGAATATTCCTGAGGCATATGCCTGGGATACTCCCACTAGGTTGCTAAACTGTAGATCACAAATACCGTTATGTATATGATGAATTTCATGACCTCAACCCGCACACACACTTTGCCACATACACTCTCCATCTAAACTGTACATCACAGCATCTTTGTGTATGTGATTAATTTCATGACCCCCACACACACACATATAACTACATGCGCACCCCATCTAAACTGTAGATCACAGTAGTTGTGTATATGATGAATTTCATGACCACCCCACATACACATATAGCTACATATATGCCCCATCTAAACTGTAGATCATACTATCTTTGTGTATGTGATGAATTTCATGACCATCCCACACACATACTTTGCTACATACACACCCCAGCTAAACAGTAGATCACAGTATCTTTGTGAATATGATGAATTTCATGAACCCCCACACACATAGGATACATACATGTCCCATCTAAACTGTAGATCACATTATATTTGTGTATGTGATGAAATTCATGACATCTTCATTCTAACCGGTTGTTGTAAGCCTGTGAAGGTAAAAACAAAATGTTGAGAAGGTAATCCAGCCAGTTGTATGTGGAGCTGCATAGTAGTGTTTCTATTCAATCAATACATATTTAAGTGATGTCATAGTCCTGGACAGCTCAGAAAGAACAGCTGGAAAAACAATAAGAACACAGCTGTGTGGCAGGGAGCTAATGTTTTGTTAAATGGAAACAAAACAGAGTTTTAAAATAAAAAGTATGAGCGAGAACTGGTGCATGATGTATTAACTGTTCTGGTGGAACCAGTGGTAATGTGTGGGAAGTGCAAATCCTCGATCCTGGAAGATCATCCAGAAAGAAACACGAAAGATACAAATTTATACTTTTTCTTATAACAGGTATATATTTTTTTCATGTAATTAAAGAAATGCATTAATGGAACTTAGTGACCATTATTACATGCCTTGAAGTATACACAAAGGGGAAATTATTTTATGTAAAGTCAGGAGCACTCATAGAGGTTGAAGGCATGACAGGAAGGCTTACTGCTAAGAGGTCACCCTATAGGGGGTGAATCCAAGAAATGCAAATGTGGAGTACCCTGAGAAGTCAGTCTTCATGCTAAGAATGCAATGAGAAAAATCTAAGGAGTAGAGTTTCTATGAAAGATATATATATATATATATATATATATATATATATATATATATATATATATATATATATATATATAGATATATATATATACATATATATACATATATATATATATATATATATATATATATATATATATAGATATAGATAGATATAGATAGATAGATATAGATATAGATATATGTATATTATAAGGACTGGAGTGTGCATACAGTAAAATGTATAAGTAAAAATACATCTCACTTCACAGATAATTCTTATCTTATAAACTCTTGTGAACCATACATTGTGTCATCATTCCAACTTACCATGTCCTGTGATAACATACATTAACTAACAGGCAGGAATTCAAACCTTCCAAGGCATACATAGAGGATAGCTCTTATGTCATCCCCTCATCATAATAACACCGTATGGCAGGTAGCATCTGTTTAAAAATTATGAGGTTGAATCAAGACAGACTTTGATTACATAAAAGCCTCAAGATGGTGTGTAAAGGCTATTGTAAGCAACAAACTGTACAATGAATAATTTCACAAATGACATAAAGAAAGCAACTAAAACTTAGGCAGATAGGCATGTGGTCTCTTAAATTTCTGATCCATGGCTTCAGCTTTCCTCTCATATTAGCCCTATTCACATAGCTCATAACCAGTAGAAACAGACCTTGGGATTTAAAGAATTTCACTCTGCCTGCAGGAGTTGTCTGACAGAAGTTAGTCAATTAGCATGTCTGCAAAAAATTCTAATTAGAGACATGGAATAGCCACAATGACAAAACTCTGGTCATCATCTCATTACCATATCTTTGAATCAAACAGTGCGAAGTTAGACCTGACCACACTACTGTTCTTGCTAGAATGCCATAAAAGGCATTAGCAAAGACATGCCCCCATATGCATGAATGCGCGCACGTTTGCGCACACACACATACACTCACACACACACACACACACACACACACACACACACACACACACACACACACACACACACACACACACACACACACCACGCACGCACACACACACACACACACACACACACACACACACAC